>NC_143178.1:13946893-14249924 GCF_047325235.1 Durio zibethinus
CCCCTAAATTAAACAAAAAAACAATGGTAAAAAAAATAAAAGTAATTATGAAGAAACACAATATAATCTAATTATCACTTATTAATAACATGTAATACCACTTTATTAAATTATTAATATCGGATTGAGGCATCGCTGTTGGTTGAGCGGAGTTAAATAAGTATGGCATCTAGGAATTGGTATCAACTACAATAAGCTGCTAATGATGCCTACAAAATAATAGGCATGATATACAAATATTAGGCATAATATTAGATGTCATAAATGATACAATTTTACTAGTACAAATAGAACTTAGGCACAAAAAAATAATCGATCCATTTTTGCATGCATTAACCCACATGACGACCACAATAATGATAGTGACACTCTCCTTACTAATCACATTTGGGTTAACGAATCTAAATCTATGGGTCATTTATCCTGCCTTGATCTCTCTATATAGGATGCTGCACAATAACAATCAACAACATCAGTTAGTAATATGCCATAATATAGAATAATTGATATTGACTTTGAATATTTAAATTAATTGTTAAGCTAACCTCATATAGGCAATAATATTAAAGCTGATATCTCATCCAGGGTATAAAATGCCTCAATCTCAGGCCTCTTAATGTAAGAAATGGATGGATGATCAAATAACTCATACAGACTCGATTGTAATAATGTTTCCTCTGAAAAAATGATCAAGTACATAATTAAAAAATGCATTAATGGCAGCCTCTGTAGGGGTCATCGTCTAAGTCCCAACATCCTGATTTGTGATATAATGAAATATAAGTATTAAAACCAACTCAAATAGTATAAAATACAAATAAATATTGAATTAATAAATAAAATGAAAATAATGATTATTATCAAAGTTTGGGTTTGTGAACTTGATTTGTAAAAGCATTTTCCTACTAGATGTTTGTAATAGATTACCCTCTAGACATGTTAGGCTATATTGCTGCCAACATCACCTCCAAAACTACCAATCGTTGCTATTGATCATTCAGGCATTACTTTTGCTCATCAAGTCTTTATTGTTGTTGCTAAATGATTGCTTCATATTTTGCATTTTTCATTGAAGGGGGTCTAGGTTGATTACTGAAGAACTTTGATGGCAACACAAATCTACCAACCCTCCGAACTCGACTATGTCTTTCTTTCGATCCTAATGCTAGAGACAAAGGATTTTTGCGATAACTGTTTGATAGTTCATTGGATTCAAATTTAGTATCAAATTCATCCTCAAACATAAAAAATTATTGTGTAACAAAAAAGTTATACAATATATTGTCATGCATACAAGCACAAACATATCATACTTACAATCTTTTTAGCCATATCTTTAGTTGTTTCAACTGTGAACGATCAATCCTTTTGCATATGTCTTTTTTTTAACATATCCTATCTAGAAACTTCAGTTCTAGAGCTAAATGATTCTTAAAAAATTAAGGTGATATAAGAATCAAAATCTATGTTCACATGCTTGTCAATAATCATATATCAGTATAAAAACAAGCATGTAAATACTTACAAGATCATGCTTGACATTTGCATAATCCTTTCTCGATGTTCATATACTTGTTTGGCCTGAATGTTCTTTTATTGTTCTTTAATTTTCTTAAAAAAAAAAAGGTAAATCACATATTAAGATATCGAATATATTATATAATATTATAAACAATTAACAAACTGGATATATGTACTAAGAATTCATCTTATAGATGATCTCAAACAAATTGCATCGTCTCTTCATAACTAATAACATTTGCATATGATGCTGGAGGATCAGCCAACAAATCTGAATTATTAACAAACGGTAAAATATATTGGATTGTCAATCTACTCTTAAAGTCTCTAAATGCTTTCCTATTCAATTGCAACACAAGCTTTTTATACTTATTTGAGACATCAAACCGTTCCTAATAAAATTAAAAGAATTAGTATAAACATATTAATTCAATTCAATTTCCAAATGAACAAATATTTGGATATTGTTCAATAAATACCACAACCAACTTCCATATACTATCCTTTTTACCATCAGGAACCATCTGTTAATTATGGTACCTAATAGAAATACTATACTGGAGCCGTTTCAATGTGACTAGCCAACTTGAAATCTCCATCCAATACAAGCTGCCCACTTTGATTGAACTCAACATGAATTTTCATCCCAATTTCTTTAATTTGTTTACTACATCCCTTTCCTTTTCTTTTTTTCACTATGGATGTCTTTTTCAAGTTCAATAATAGGAGACATATGTTCATCAAATTTCATAATACCTGCAATTTTGATCATAATTATATGAAACACAACAGATTGTCTTTATATATATCATATAGAAAAAACAACCAATATTCACTACAGTTAATAGATCAATATACATAAAACATGCCAAAACCAATAATATTATATAGGTACAAACCATACTATGTTTCATCATATCATAAGAGTTTCATGCAAAACAAATGAGTACAAATATAACAACTATTTTCCACAAAACCATTTAGCAAACCACAATACTAAGACCAAACAACAAAGAAAAAACCATGTATGTAATAAAAAAAGGTTGTGTGACGTAGGTGATATTGGAATATACATAAAAACATAAAAAAATAAATATATATAATAAAGAAAGACAAAAATGGCATATATAGAAGAATATAAATAGTACAAAAAAGATAAAATACACGTATATCGATAAAAAAGAGGTACGATAACATTGAGTGATTGACGGTTAGTGACAATGAGAGAGACGAAGAAACCAAATGGCAAAGTAAATGGTTGATGGGTTTAGGGAAATACAAACATTACAACTTTTTATCGTTCATTGTATTAGCCGTTTGGTTTTTCGAGGTTTAAGAATGGAGAATAAACCTTTTTAAATGATCATTTAAAGCATTTGTTTACATAAACATCTTAAACGATCCTTTAAATTTTTTTTAAAAGAACCATTTAAGCCGTTTTTGCATAAAAAATGCCTTAAATGATCCTTTAAGGTATTTTATAAAAGGATCATTTAAGGTATTTTTATGCATAAATGCCTTAAATAATCTTTTTATAAATAGATTAAAAGATCATTTTTAACTTTTTTCATAATATAAAAAAAAAAATCATTTAAGGTGTT
The DNA here is from genome assembly GCF_047325235.1 of Durio zibethinus. Taxonomy (NCBI): domain Eukaryota; kingdom Viridiplantae; phylum Streptophyta; class Magnoliopsida; order Malvales; family Malvaceae; genus Durio; species Durio zibethinus. Next base: position 13,950,016 of record NC_143178.1, read on the forward strand.
TCTGTACAAAAAATGCCTTAAATGATCCTTTTATGTGTTTTTATATAGAAAATACCTTAAATGATCCTTTTATGCATTTCTATGCAAAAAAATGCCTTAAATGATCCTTTTATTTTTTTTTTTTTATAAAAAGATCATTTAAAGCATTTTCTATACAAAAATGCCTTAAATAATCCTTTTATAAATTAAAAGATAATTTTTAAACAATCCATAATATAAAAAAATAAAAAGATCATTTAAGGCGTTTTCTGTAAAAAAACGTTTTAAATGATCTTTTTATTTTGTTATCAAATGATTATTTTAAACATTTTTGTACAAAAAAATGTCTTAAGAGTTCCTTTATTTTGTTATAAAAGGATCATTTAAAGCGTTTCTCTATTGAAAATGCTTTACATGATCCTTTTATTTTGTTATAAAATAATTATTTAAGGTATTTTTTTTGTATAAAAATGCCTTAAATAGTCCTTTTATAAATTAAAAGATAATTATTAAATGATCATTTTATTTTGTTATAAAATGATTATTTAAGACTTTTTTTTTTGTAGAAAACACGTTAAATAATCCTTTTATAAATTAAAGGATAATTATTAAATGATCCATAATATTAAAAAAATAAAATGATCATTTAAGGCATTTTTTTGTAGAGAAACACCTTAAATGATCTTTTTGTTTTGTTATAAAAAGATTATTTAAGTTGTTTTTTTTAGAGAAATGCCTTAAATAATCATTTTATTTGTAGAAAATGTTTTAAATAATCTTTTTATAAATTAAAGAATAATTATTAAATGATTCATAATATAAAAAATAAAAAAAATCATTTAAGGCATTTTTCTGTTGAGAAACACCTTAAATGATCATTTATTTTGTTATAAAAAGATTATTTAAGACATTTTCTATACAAAAGCGTTTTAAATATTATTTTATAAATGAATTAAAAGAACATTTTTAATTTTTTCATGATATAAAAAAAATGCCAAACACTTCAATTTATGATATTTTAAAAATTAAAATACCATTATGGTTTCTAGCTTTTATTTCTTTCTTAACCCTCTCTCTTTCTCTGTCTACAATCAAGAAATAAAGCCATTCAAAATTTACCCCAACTGTAACTTGAAAGGTCCTTTTCTATTTATGTATTTTTTTTACTTCTGATTTTTTTGGCTTTTCTTTGCTTTTGGTGTTGCTTTTTCCCACACTTAGGGGATATGCTTTTATTGTTTGTGTGTGTGTGTGTGTGTGTGTTTTTTTTTTTTTGTGTTGGGAAGAATTATTGGTGGTGGTTTAGCTGGGGTGGTTCTAGTTGGTGGAAAATGATGATGGTGGCAAGGTTTTGGAGGGCTGTGATTGAGGTTCGATCTTTGTGGGTTTAAGGGTCTGTTGAGGTAAAATTGTAGTGTTGGGATGCTTTTTGTTTTGTTTTTTTTTTTTTTTTTTTTTTGGTGTTGGTGGTTTTGTTTCATGGTTGTGGTGGGTGATGGTGACTACCTGGTAGAGCTAGGGTTGATTTTGTTGGAGGTAAAGGGTGAGTTTTGGTTCCCAGAGCCAAAGGATATAAGATTGAAGGAAAATTTTTTTTTCCTTTCTCTGTGCTTATTCTTAAGCCGAGTGTCCCCCTATGTATGTCCTTTATATCTATGAATTTGGCTCTTGTAAAACCAAATAAAACATAGGAATTCAATGCTTCACAAAATTACAGCACCAAAATTGTTGCATCTAAAAAGCTAGCTGAGGCTTTGGCTTATTATGACCTGGTGTTGGTTGCAGAGTAGTGGTGTGAGGTGCAAGCAATGTTACCAACTTTAATTATTTTTTTTTCTTTTTTTAGTTAGTTTTTTTAATTAAAATAATTAAATTTAAGAATAAAATTGAACCTTCAAATTTGGTCTTCAAATTTTGATTTTGGATTTTGGTCTATGTAAATTGAAAAAACAAAAAAATGACTAATTCAAAACAAGCCTAAACAAACTCAATACAATTTAAACACTTAGGCTAGCCTAAATAAGAACGTTTAAACTAAGTACAAAAATTGAACAAACTTGAATCAACTTGGACAAATTTAGGTATCTACAATTATGTTGTTCATATATTGAATCTTATTATTCAAAAGGGTTTATTAGTTATTAGTGAACCTTTGAAAAAAGTTAGAGAAAATGTAAAATATGTTGAAGGTTTAAAGTAAGAAAAATCAAGTTTTGCGAATATATAATTCAATAAATTTTGAATATTCATAGGAATTGCGATTTGATGTGGTAACTAGGTGGAACTAAACATATTTGATGTTAGAGTGATCAACAAGGTACATTGTTATGTCATGAAAATTTTTTTCATATTCATTGTGTTGCTTATATATTGAATCTTATTGTTCAAAAAGGTTTATTAGTTATTGAACCCTTAAAGAAAGTTGGAGAAAGTGTAAAATATGTGGAACTTCTAAAGCAATAAATATCAAGTTTTATGAATGTATTGTGGACACCGTATCTTGTTTGGAGCATGCGAGTTATTGGTTTTGATTTTCTCGAATTAATGGGCTTTTGAAAAGCCCATTAGTTTTTAAATTGGGTCAATTTGATTGGATGTTGAATTGATTTTGGGCTTTAGTCCAATTTTGGTCTGTTTAGTGTTTTATTTTTATTTTTTGGTTTATTGTCTTAATAAAGATGAATAAGAAATTGATGGGTAATAAAATAAAATAAAATAAAATAAGGAAATGAAATCAATTTTTTGGTCAACACTAAAATCATGCCCACAAGAAGCTAGAAATTAGAAACAAAATCATATGCTGATTGCAATTAGAGCCCTAGATCAAATCACGTTTCTAAAGATAAAGGAGTCAACAAATTTTCACACATTGAATGGAATTAAATTTGACAAGCTTGATTTCTTCTTGACTAATAAACCCTAATCAAATATGGCAAATTCAATCTAGTAATAAAGTCCTAAAATTTTTGACCAAAAAAGGCCTATAAATGGCACCCAAAAATCAAATAAGGGGAGGACAACAATCAACTTTAGTAAAAAGATTTTGGGTTTTAATATGGGGCACTGGTTCTTGGTTTTTGGAATTCATGTTTGGAAATTTATTGTGAAGTTTGTTTTTTGGGGTTGGAATTAATGTTTGGATTTAGGTTATTTTTTGGAAATTCAAGTTGAAATCTAGGCTTTTCTGGGAAGAGTTGGGTTTTATTTATTTATTTTTTCTGGGAAGAACTAGGTTTCTGGGTTGATCATAAGTTTTTAGGCTAGACTTTGAAGATTCTAGTGATATTCATGGTAGCCAAAGGATCTTGAATGACGGTTTCTAGGTTTGTTTGAAACTTTTAGTGACTGGTTGAATTTTTTGGTGCTAGAATCTAGAGGTTTTTTGTTAGAGTTCTTGGTTTTTTGGTGGAGTTAAAGAGAGACTAGAGAAAAGTTTTTCTAAAGAGAAAGAGAGCTTAGACCTTCTGAAGGAAAAGCAAAGTTTTTTGTTTAGAAACATGATCAAAACGATGTCGTTTTCAACTAAGCTAGGATTTGATTGACCCACATGGGATCCACGTACTACTTGCCTACATAACCTAATTCATTCCAAAGGTAATTCTTTTTCTTTTTTACTTTATTTTCTATTTTCATTTTAATTTCATTTAACTTTATTTTATTTAGATTTATTATTATTATTATGATTATTATCCTAAAATATTATTTGATTCAGTATCTTAATTAAACAAAATTTATTATTATTTATTTATTTATTTTTTAAAAAAATGTCTTTATTTTATTCATTTGTTTATTAAAAAATGACCAAAAATATTTTAAATTAAATTCATAAATTTTACTAAACTATTGGAAGATTTTTTGTGAATTTAAATTTTTATGAATTCTACCAAACTATTGGAGAATTTCATAAATTAATTCTCTTTACAAAAGAAATTTATAAAGTAGTTTTATTTTGATTTTACGAAACTATTGGAGGATTACATCTTAAATTAAATCTTACAGAACTATTAGAAGATTTGATACATTCACCAAAAAAAAAAATCTCATCAAATTATTGGGAGATCTACATCAAAGTAAATTTTACCAAATTATTAGAGGATTTTACTAATTATTTTCAAATAACATATGTTAATGAATTTGACAATGAAGCCTCTTCAGAGTCAAACATTACTTTCCATGAATACTCATGAACTGAGAGAATTATCTTAAATTACTACCAAACTATTGAAGTAATTTTAAGATCAATTTTTAATATTAAATATTTTTAGATAATTTAAAATCAAACTAGTACCATCCTTTGATAGGCACTGGAGGGTGCTATAACCTTTCTCATGCATAACCGCACTCTTAAAACTAAAATTTGATTTCATGGACTAGAATCTACTACTTAAAGATACCTAAGTCAATCTTGAAAGTCCTCTTTAAATATGATAGATTATGTCAGATGGCCAATCACACTTTAACAAAAAAGATTGGTGGAAACTTTTAAAGTTTATATATAGTGATAAGTCCACAGATCTATATGTTATGGCAGTTTGACGACTCCATTGAGGACATTAAAAGTCAAGCTAGTAAATAATTTCTTCTTATCCAAGCCTAATTTAATAAGTTTAAGTTTAATTTTTTTTCTTTTCTTGTCTGTGTTTAATTTATTTATTATTTTTATGTCTCATATCTATCATTCACTTGCATTTGCATAACATGGATTTTATACCTAAGTTCTGTTCCTTAGAAGGGAGTAAAGTACCTATGCCTTCATGACATTTCATATCTCTGTATGGGCTAGCGAAATACTCTCACTCAAATTGAACCATGTTCGCTTATAGCTTATAATGGGCAAGGATTGAAGTGCCTTACTAGTCTATAATGGATAATGATGTAAGGAATGATTTGAGAACCTTTTAGAAATGATCCAAGCTACATATAGTTAACCTTATGAGCTTGTAGAGCCTGTTTCTTTTACACTTTAAAATTATTCCAAAATTTAGAATCATGTTGTTGTATTAGCTTTATTGTGTTTACTTTTTATTGTATATTGATAATTAACCAATTTCTTTGTTTTTCTTTTCTCGCATATTCATGAACATACATACAAATTGCATATTATTCCTACCCTAAAGATATCTTCAATAAAAGTTTTCATGGAACCCATAGAACATCAAGTGTGTGCCTCATTTGGTTTTTCAAGTGTGAGTCACCTATTGATGTAAAGATAGATTCAGAAAGGAAACAATGAGAGGAAGAGGATTGTTTACCATTTGACTATGTCTTTACCTTGCCTAAAAAAGTTTGATTGCTATTTAAATAGAATGATTTGAAAGACCTATCAGACATATGGAATAATATGGTTCATTCAAGATAATAAGTTTTTTGTTAGAGGTTTGGGCATATTTCATGTCTTTGGTCAGTGAAAGTTGAAAATTCACTCATTAAAGCTATGGTATAGTTTTGGGATCCCTTTTATCATTGTTTCATTTTTAATGAAGTTGATTTGGTGCCAACCATACATGAGTATTTGATTATAATGGATATGCATCTCCAATATCTAGCTAGGGTATATGTGAAGAAACAAAAACTATGGTATCATAAAAAGTTGGCCCATATTTTAAGGATAGAAAAAAGGCTCATAGATTCATAGGTCTAAGAAAAAGGAGGGCATAAATTTATTTTGTGGAATTTTTTTCAAGATTTCATTATTAAACGTCCTGATGATGACCAAAGAATGAATGTATTTGCTTTGGCAATATATGGGACAGTGATCTTCCCAAAAGTCTTAGGCAATGTTAAGATAAAGGTGGTGGATTTGTTTAAGTAGATTGAAAGAGTATGTAATCCTTCACCAGCAATATTAGTAGAAACCATCAAATCATTGAATTTTTACATATAGAATGATAAAGCACATTTTTTAGGTTGCACACCACTACTGTATTTGTGGATGAAGAGCCATTTTGAATACAAGAAGAGTGCTTTCTCCAAACTCTATCTCTGAAACTGAAATCCAATAAGAAATTCTGTGAGAGTGAATGGCCAAAACCAAAGATCAAGAAAGAATGAGAGCATTTGCTATAGAAGCCCATAGCTTGTTAGGTAAAATGGTTAGTTCCATGGATGAATCGAGAACCCATGCTATATTAATATGGAGATGAGATAGGGGTTCCACTTTTTGGCTTATGGGGGTCAACAAGTTATATACCACTAATGGTGAAAAGATAGTATAGAGTTGAATAGTTTGTTTTTATGACACACAAGCTCAACCAATTTGACTATTTGTATAAGGAAACTAAAACATTTCAGAAGATTGATAGCATGATCAAGGCCTTGAAGAAGCTTAGAAAAGTGAGGCTTGGACCATTTACTAATAAAGTCACTCATGGATATTTGGTGTAGAGAGCCAAAAAGGGCAAGGAGTTTGTGTTTACATTCAAGGATCATTGCCAGTTAGTGAATCAAAATTGGTTGAGGTACTTTCAAAGTTGGAATTTACAAAGAAAGAATTTGAAGTTGAAAAAGATAAAATGAAATAAGAGATTATAAGCTTCAAGAAGGGAGGAAGTAATGGAAAGATAAAGTAAAAATGTTAGAAGTATGAGTCCACAACATTTCCAAGGAGTATGATACAATAGTTAAGGATTTGGTTGAACTTCATCAATAACATAATAGATTAGAAATTGAGAGCAAAGCTTAAAAGGTTTTTATGGAGCATGACAATGCTCATAAATAATTGATGGAGCTATGGCAAGAGCATAAAAGACTGCATATACAAGTGAAGGCCAAAGAAATAAACATCATTGATTTGACTTGTGAGAATAAAAAACTAAAAAGAGAATGTTCCCAAACGGAGGATGATTATGTTAAAACTTAACAAGAAAATGAGATGCTTATAAGGTATATCTAGACACTAAAGCAAAAATTGAATGAGCAAGGGGATCATATCATGGCACTCATAAAGAAGCATAGGGAGTTATCCTATCAAGAATGGTTTGGCAAAAGAGAAGGGTTAGGAAAGAAAAGGTACATAGAGCATCTTGCAACTTAGATAAGCAAAGCAGTGATTAAGATAGGAAAATTGATGGAAAAGGTTAAAACATTGAGAACTTTGTCACACCAGTAGAAGAGCATAGACAATTATTATTGAACTTTATTGAGGAAGCCAAATATTAGTATGAGCAAATTAAGCATTTTTATAAGTGGAGAATATTAGACTTGACATCAAACAAACTTTCTGTGGAATAAATTGAAGTTTATTTTTGCTGAAATCTTAAAAGCAGTAAATATTTTTCTTTCTTCTTCCATGCATTACACTTATTTATTCATAATTAATTCTTAATCATGTTAGCACATAATAAGATCACTAATTTTAGATTATGGTACAAAAAGTTCCAGAATAGTTCAATATCAATATAACACTAGGGCTCAAGCTAAGAAAATGGAACAAGACAATGCAAGCCATATTGAGAAGTTGGAAAAAATACAAGAGGAAATCAAGGGAGAACTAAACGAGATCCTTGAAGTTTTGGGTAAACTAAACAAGGGAAAAGTAGTGGAGGAAGATGTTTCACATAAAGTCACCAACCCACTATATCTTCTAAGTTATGGCCAGTGCTAGGCCCAATTCAAAGCTTCCTACCATAATAACCTATATTCCAAAGCTATAATTATTTGAGAATACCACCTATGCTTAGCCAAGGAATTATTTAAAATTACAATAATCTTACCTTTACTAAAAAGGTAGTTGAATCGATCCAAGTTCCTAATTTAGACAAATTAAAAAAATATTGAAGTTGGAAGTGGCTGAAGCCCTAGAGTTGATCATGTGATGAATATGCTCGATGAGAGGTTGTAAGCTATAGAAGGCATTAAATTTTATGGGTCTATGGATGCCGTTGGGTTTTATCTTATACCAGATGTAGTGATACTCCTAAAGTTTAAATCACCAAAGTTTAAGAAGTATAACGACACCAAATGCCCAATCACCCACATCATGATGTACTGTTGTAAAATGACAGTCCATGCCAGAACGAAAAGTTACTCATGCATGTATTTCAAGACAATCTAACAAGGTCTACTGTAAGATGGTATGTCTAGTTGGATAAGACCCATATTTGACTATGGAAGGACTTGACACACTTATTCATCAATCAATACTGTTATATTATAGATATGGCACCTGATTGTCTTTCTCTGTAAAGTATGAAAAAGAAAGCAATTGAGTCTTTTAAGGAGTATGCTCAGAGATGGTGGGATATGGCTTTTAGAATCAGCCATTATTGATAAAAAAATGGTACTGTTTATGAGTATTCTAAAGTTACCTTATTATGAAAAGATGATAAGAAATATGACTAAAAACTTTGCTAATATAGTGATTTCAAGTGAGATAATTGAGAATAGGATCAAGAATGGAAGGAGGAGAATCCTTAGTAGCCAAAAGAGTGCCCAAGAAAAAAGAGAGTGAAACTTAAAGTTATGAGTTTCAAAGGGTAACAATTCAGAAATTACACCCCTTATCTATAACCTATCTACCCTATATACTATCTTACCATAAACAATGCCTTAACTTCCTTATACCAATCAATGTCACAATCTATTTATCCATCCCGTTATCAACCATCATTCTGATTGCTTACCAACACTTACCACCTTAGTACCACTCATATAGCAAGACCATGCTTACGTTTATCCAACACAACAAGTGATCTAAGGGAACCATGAAATAATAAAGAGAAGCCCACTTTTGATCCCATTCCTATTACTTATATGGAGTTGTATTGAGAACTCTACAATAATCATTTGATTGGTCCTCTCTATATAAAACCACTTGAATCCCCTTATCCTAAGTGGTATGATCTCGTTGCTCATTATGATTACCAATGTGGAATTGCAAGCCATTCCTTAAAAAATTACATCGCCTTTAAAATATAAGGTGCAAGGTCTAACAAATAGGGGTTAGTTAATTTCGATACTAATGGAAAATTAACACCTAATGTTAGTGGCAATCTATTATCAATCACACAATTGATGCTTTAAATGAAGATAAGGGTGCATGAAGAGAAGAGTGGAAAAGATCAAGATGCTATTCAGTCAGTTGTATGATGTTCTATAGAAGGTTAGAATATTATAACTAGTGGACCTATGCACCTATCATGGGAAATACGTTCCAAATCAGAAGTGCAAGTACCATAGTGGGACTCTAGGTCATTCTATCAAGACGTGTAAGAAATTTTATGAAAAGTATAAAAATTGATGGATTCATACTAGATTGAGCTATACGATAAAAGAAAAGCCTTAAAAGATATAGAAGTTTCTATGACTGACAAGTCGAAATGGGTGCCAAAATCGATAACCATATATTATGATAAGAAGTCAAAGTCAATTATAGATAAAATTATTCCAAAGCCAGTGACTTTTAAAGTCCCAAGCCTATTCTCCTATAAGGATGAGAAGGCTGTATCGTAGAGATATGGTTACGAAGTGATAGTCCAAGGGCAAGAAGAGATCATGTCTAAGCCAAATGCTACCAATATAATTGGGGTAAAGCATAACCAAAAGTGAAAGGTGTTACATTCCAAAGATGCTAGAAAAGGCAAGAAAAGAAAAGATATACTAGTGAAAAAATAGGTTGAACTTGAGCGAACCCTAGAAAAAGATAGTTTAAAGCCTGTATATGAGAAAGAAGCTTGTAAGTTCCTGAAGTTGGTAAAACACAATGAATATTCAGTGGTTGAGCAATTAAATAAGATGCCAGTTAGAATTTTTTAATTGTCATTGATATTGAATTCAAAGCCACACCACAATGCCTTGTTGAAGGTATTAAGTCAAGCTTATGTCACACATAATGTGTTTGTAGAGTATGTAAATCATCTGGTAGAAAATCTGATGGTACTATACTATATAGCCTTTAGTGATGATGAGATTCCATTTGAAAAAAAAGGAAGCACAAAGGCTCTACACATTATTATCAAGTGCAAAAGTCACATTATAGCCAAAATACTCATTGATAATGGCTTTGCTATAAATGTTATTCCTATGTCCACAATAGCAAGGTTGCCCATTGATGTGTCCTATATAAAGAGTAACCATATGGTTGTTTGAGCCTTTGATGGAATTTGACATGAAGTGTTGGGGACATTGAAATGCCTTTACAGATTGAACCTTGCACCTTTAATGTAAAATTTCAAGTAATGGATATTTTTCCATCTTAGAGTTGTTTACTAGGAAGGCCATGGATTCACATGGCAGGTGCTATTCCCTCTTTCTTACACCAAAAAGTCAAGTTCAATGTAGAGGGACAACTTGAGATTATGGCTGAAGAAGAAAACCTATTGTGACTTAGCCTGTGAATGCTCTTTATATTGAGGTAGGGGAAGAATCTTTAGAATGTTCTTATTGATCTTTTGAACCTATCAATACTATAGGTTAAGGATCTAATCTATACTAACCAGAGTTTAATAGAATTATGAACAACAAATTGTCAACAAGGGTTAGTATCCAAGAGTTGGGTTAGGTAAAAGCCTGCAAGGAATTAAGGAGCCTTCAACAATAATAAACAATGGTAAGTGATTGGGCTTGGGATATACGTTCAAAAAATAGGAAGTGAAGAGGAGGCAAGAAAATAGAAGAGGAAAAAGATTAGCAAAAAATATGTCAATGGTCATACCACATCTGTATAAAACTTTTAGGCTATGAGGATATATGTATCCAAAGCTAAAGGGAGATGTTGAAAATGAGCTAAGCATAGAAGAAGTTTTTGTTGAGATGTCCATTCAGTTGGTAGGAGAAGAAATTCGAAAGGAAAAGGTGTTTGTTCGTTCATGTTTACAAGGTTTTGAACTTACAAATTGGAGCACTATCGAGGTGCCTGCTATTCTTAATACCCTTTCAATATAATTACAATTCCTAATTGCTTAAGCTAAAAAACATTAGGATAGTCTTTTATGTATGGGTCTCTTATTAATTATTATCTCAATAAATGTATAGGGTTATGCATTTTCATTCATCTCTTCTATTCAGTTACCATTTTTCCTTTTTACGTTAAAGCATTTTGCCAATGTCTCCTATTTCATTTAATTTTAGGCAAATGAATATGAAGGTAATCATGATAACAATTAACGATTTAATTTTAAAAATTCAATTAATGCTGATAAACTTAACACTAAATAAGACTCTAAAGAATATACTTTACCTTCAAATTTAATGAGATTGATTGAACATAAGAATAAATTTATTAAGCCCCATCAAAAAATTACTAAGCTGATCAATTTAAAAGATGATGGGAATAAAAAGAAAGTTAAGGTTGGCACATCACTTCTATTTACTGACGGACAAAGGTTAGAGGATTTACTTCAAGAATTTGTAGATGTGTTTGCCTAGTTTTATCAAGATATGTCTAGGCTTAGCATTGAAATAGTAGAAAATGAGCTACTTTTAAAGCCCGAATGTAGGTTTATTTAGCAAAAATTGAGAAGAATGAAGCCTAAAATGCTATTAAAGATCAAAGAAGAGGTAAAGAAATAGTTTGATGCAGGTTTTCTGCTAGTAGCCACATATCCTGAATGGATGGCTAATATAGTACTATTCCTAAAAAAGATGAAAAGGTATGAATGCGTGTGGATTATCATGATTTGAACAAGGCTAACCCCAAAAAATAATTTTTCTCTGCCTCATATTGATACATTGGTGGATAATATGACCCGACATTTTGTGTTCTCTTTTATGGATGGATTTTCAGGTTAAAATCAAATGAAGATGGCCCTAAATGACATGGGAAACATCATTTTTGTAACTATATAAGGTACTTTTTGTTATAAGGTTATGCCCTTTGGATAGAAAAATGATGAGGCAACATATCAAAAGGCTATGGTGACATTCTTCCATGACATGATGCATAAAAAGATTAAGGTGTATGTGGTTGACATGATCATAAAGTCCCGTGAAGGAGAAGACCATGTAGCTAACCTTAAAAAATAGTTTAAAAGATTAAAAAAATTTCAGCTTAAGTTAAATCCATCCAAATGTACATTTGAAGCCAAGTTAGGGAAGTTGCTAGGCTTCATGGTTAGTGGAAAGGGAATCAAAGTTGACCTAGATAAGATAAGGGCCATCCAAAAATTATCTCTTCTAAGTATGTCAAAAAAAGTTTGAGATTTTTTAGGCAATTTGAATTACATTTCTAGATTTATCTCTCAACTTATCTCTAAATGCAACCCTATCTTTAAGCTTCTTTAAAAGAACAATCTTGGTGAATGGAATGGAGAATGTCAAGAAGCTTTTGATAAGGTTAAGCGATAACTATCAAATCCTCTAGTGCTAATATCATTTGTTCTGGAGAGACCATTAATTCTGTATTTGATTGTACATGAAAAGTCGATAGGGTGTGTACTAAGACAATAAGATAACTTTGGTAGAAATGAAAAAGCTATTTACTACTTAAGTAAGAAGTTCACAGAATGAGTCAAAGTATTCATCATTGGAGAAAATGTGTTCCACTTTGGCTTGGACAACTAAGAAACTTAGGCAATATATGCTTTACCATACCACTTGGCTTATAGCTAAACTAGACCTAATCAGTTACATTTTTTAGTAAACCATCATTATCGAAAAGGATTGCAAGGTGGAGAGTAATACTCTTGGAGTATGTTATTATATACGTGAGTCAAAAAGTAATAAAATAAAGTGCCATCATAGAATTTCTTGCAGAATGTGTTGTCGAAAGCTATAAGCCAATAAAATTTAATTTTTCAGATGAAGAGTTAATGGCCATCTTGAAATTAGAGGAAGAAAATAATGATGAGAAGTTTTGGAAAATATACTTTGATGGGGCTATTAATGCCTTAAGGCATGAAATTGGGGCAATTTTGATATCTTCCGGGAGACGTTATTACCTCATTGCAATAAAGTTAAACTTCAATTGCACCAATATTATGGTTCAATATAAGTCTTATGTTATAGGTTTACAAACTGCTTTGGATAGAAAAATTAAAGCATTGAAGATGTTTAGGGATTCAGCTTTGGTTATCTATCAATTGAAAGGAAAATAAGAGATAAGAGATTTAAAGCTTATCCTATATCATAAGTACATTTCAAAGTTGCACAAGCAATTTGAAGTAGTCTAATTTGAACATCTACATTGTGAAAAAATTAGATTATGGATGCTTTGGCCACTATGGCCTTAATGATCTAGATTGATAACAACACTGAGATTTAGAATATTAAATTAGATGTCAAGGACATATTAGTACATTACACCAATGTAGAAGGGGAAAAGATGAAAAACCTTGGTATTATGATATCTTACAGTACTTAAGGAATCAACAATATAGAGATCATACAACAAAGAATGATAAGAAATTCCTGTAGAGATTGGCTATGGGATTTTTTTTAGATAGAGAGGTTCTTTATAAAAGAAGTAGAGATCAAGTGTTATGGTGATGTACAAATGCAGTTGAAGCAAAGAAGATTATGAGGAATGTGCATGATAGAGTATGTGAAGCACATGCCAATGGGCACATGATTGTGAGACAGATTATAAGAGTTGGATATTACTAGTTAACAATAGAAGTTGATTAAAATGATTATGCTTGAAAGTGTCGCAATGTCATATTTATGTTGATAAGATACATGCTCCACCTATTGCTTTGTATGTTTTGGCACTACTTTGGCTATTCTCTATATGGGGTATGGATGTTATTAAACCTATTACTCCAAGAGCATTGAACGGGAATAAATTCATTTTCATAATGATTGATTATTTCACAAAATAGGTTAAGGCAACTTCTTATGTAAGTGTGACACAATTAGTAATCTACAAGTTTATCAAGAGGGAAATAATCTACAAATATGGACTTTTAAAAAAATTATCTCAAATAATGCTAAGAATTTAAATAGCGAAATGATGCAAGAAATATGTGCTTAGTTTAAAATTAAGCACCATAATTTCACAACATATCACCTAAAGATGAACGGAGTAGTAGAAGCTATGAATAAGAACATCAAAAGGTTTTTGAACAAAATGACTGAGACATATAAAGATTGGCATGAGAAATTACCTTTTGCTTTACATGCATATCGAATGTTGGTATGCATTTTTACCAAGGCAACTTTGGTTTTCTTGGTTTATGGGATGGAGGCTGTATTACCGGTAAAAGTAAAAATCATATCTCTAAGAGTCTTCCAAAAATTAGGATTAGAAAAAGTTAAATGGGTTCAAGAATGTTATAAGCAACTAAACTTCATTAAAGAAAGAGATTAGCAGCCTTAGGCCATTATCAACTATACCAAAAAAGAATGATAAGAGCTCATGACAAGAAGGTTTAACCTCATCAATTTCGAGAAAGAGAGTTGGTGTTGAAAAGAATTCTCTTGAGTCAACTTGATAATAAGGGAAGTAAACCCTAATTGATAGGGACTGTATGTAGTAAAAAGGGTTTTTTCATGTGAAAATTAATCTTAACAGAAATGGATGGAGATGATCTTCTCAACTCTATAAATTCAGATGCTGTGAAGAAGTACTTTGCTTAAAAAAAAAGAGAGTTCAAATAAAAAATCCAAAAGGATGGTTTGGACTAAATGGGGGTTTATCTAAGTTGAAAACCTGAAAAGGTGACTTAGATAAATTGAGTACAGCATCATTTGAGGATCGTAAAATCCAACATAAAAAGCTGGTATATTTCAAAGAATTCTGAAGTGCGAAGGGCACGGTATGGTTGAATCTTTGGAAAGAATCTAAGATTTGTTACCATGATTATCTGAATGTTTATCTTAGGGCATTATTGTCCCAAATAGCCATCCTTGTTTCTTTACCATATTCAATTAACAAAATTGTCCCAAATAGTCATCATTTGTAGCTTAGTTTCTTTTTCAAATAAATATGTTCATTATCTATATCTCACTTTCAATTTATGGTTTTTTTTTTCTAAATGCTTTGCAATGAATAGGATAAATGTATGATTTGCGTCTTATATGTCATAAAATTAGGATAATGATTGGTAATTGACTAATATCATGGAAGATTGTGTATTATTTTGGAAGAGTTAGAAGGTACACAGGCAAGAGATGAAACCTTCAAAGCCTAGTGCAAACTTTGATTCCAGAAGGTGAGTGCCAATTTTGAGAATATAGTTGATTTTGTTCCTATCATTGGAAACTTGAAGGATTTGGAATTTAAAAGAGAGAATCTTGAGAATCTACGTACCACGATCAATAATTCATTTGCACTACATGTATTGTATACATGGATGATCATTCCATTTGTTTAAAGTAAGAACATCCCAAAATCTAGCATAAAGAAAGCAAATGCAAAGATTTTGATCTTGATAGAGAAGGAATCTCTGAGGTAAGCTTTTTTAAATCCTCAAACGTTTTATTAGAGAACTCTACTTTTTGTTCACTGAGCTTCTGGTTAGAGGATTATTTTAAAGTTTTTTAGCTTTTGAATAGAGGACCCATTTTTCTATTTTTAAAGTTGTTTAGCCTCTAAATAGAGGGGCCCATTTCTTATTTGCAAAGTTGTTTGTCTTTATATAATGAAAATTTTTTTGTTGAATCTTTGTTTAGATGAGTTATTTGGAGTTTTTAGGCCTTATGCCACCATTTGGAGGATTTTTTTTTAAATTAAAAAAATTCAAAGGATTCTCTTAAAACTTATTGAAGTTAAACTAAACTCAATGGTTATCTATGTCTTTGCATCATTCTTATTTTATAGAAATGTGCAAATTGGGGTAACTATAGACACTCAATTTCATCTAGGGTCCATAATCGAATCTCAGGTTTCATTCAAAATTCGTAATTGAATATCTGGTCTTAAGTTTTCAAAATAAGCACTAGTTTTTTTTTTAATTTAGGAGTAATTTTGGGCTTTAAGCCTAACTTATGTTTTGGTGTTTGGGCTTGGAGCCCATCATCAATTTTTTTTGAGTTTTACTATAAAAAAAATAGGAAAAGAAAATAAAAAACTTTCCAATTCAATTTTTTAAAGCCGATTGAAAGGCCTTTGACCACGATCAATAACATGGATTAAAACCTAAGAATCACGTAGTGATCAAATATATCAAATTTGATCCACTTTTAATCGGTAAAACCCTAATCGAATTTGGTAGATTCATTTAATCAATGAAATTTCTAAAAAAGTTTTATCCTAAAAATCACATAAAAAGGGGAGGAAAAAAGTTTTTTTAAAAAATTTCTATAGGTTTGTGGGTTCTCACCATGATTAGGATTGGCTTCTAGATTCTTTTTAGGGTTTGGAATCTAGGTCATTTTTCATGAATATGGTTTTTTGACCTAATCTAAAAGACCCACTAGAATTTTTGGGATTTTCTTGTGAAATTCTTAAACTGTTTGAAGTGGATCTCTAGGTTTTGTTATTGAGATTTTTTAGGAAAATTTGGCTTTTTCTGGGTTTATGGTGGATTTTGGGTTTTTTTGGGACTTGGTATGAAGTTTTGGGTTTTTAATTGAAGCTTTCGATGGAAACTTTGATTTTTTGATGAATTCATGGTGGTCGGAGGGGTTTTTGCGATAGTCAGATTTTAGGTTCTTAGCCATTTGAATTTCATGATGCCAAAAACTAGGTTGATTGATCAAAACTTGGTTTTGTTTAGATCTCTAGTTGGTTTTTAAAGAGAAGGGAGAGAGAAAGAAGCTTTAAAGAGAGAGGGTCTAAGGCAAACTAAAGGAAAAAGCTTGAAAATTGAATTTTCATACCCTAGGCAAAACGATGCTGTTTTGAAAACTCCTAACCCTCGTGTGACTCGACTCTAACCCTTGTGTCAACTCGATTCCAGATTTAACCAGAGCGCAAGTTTTCCTTTTTCTATTTTCTTTTTATTTTTGTTTTTGATTTTTGATTTTATCTCTATTTTTTTATTTTATTTTATTTATTATTGTTTAGTTTTTAAAAAAAGAAAATGTTGTTTATGATGTTTTTATTTATGATTATTAATTGCATGATATTTCATATTAATTACATGATAATATATATATATATATTATACTATGGCATAATTATATCATTATTTTTTTCCTTTTTGCTTGATATAGTATTATTGCATGATATAATATTATTTTGTCTATTTTAATTTCTTTTTTTATTTTGAGTTTAAAAAAAAAAGAGATTTCAAAAATGTTTTTTAATCCTATCTAACTATTGGAAGATTTGCATTTTAAATTAAATCTTACCGAACTATGAGAGGATTTAATATATTTTTGAAAAATAATTTTATAATAAAATCTCAACAAACTATTGGGATATCTACTTCAATGTAAATCCTATCAAATTATTGGAAGATTTTACTAGTTATTTTCTTTAATAAAAATATATTAATGAATCCGACGATGAAACATCTTTAAAGTGGGACACTAGTCCCATGAATACTCTTACGGCGAGAGAATTATCTTAAATTGCTACCAAACTATTAGAGTAATTTTAAGATCAATTTTTTATATTAAATATTTTGGTAAATCATGAATATGGTTAAGACTTGGATAATTTGAAATCAAACTAGTACCATCATTTGGATGGGTACTGTAAGGGTGTTATAACTTTCCTCATGTGTAACTGCACTATCAAACCTAAAATCTAGTTTTGTAAACTAGAATCTACTATTTAAAAATACCTAAGCCAATCTTGGGACTTTTTTTTAAATAGGATAGATTCAGTTGGTGGCCAATCGCACCAAAACAAAAAAGATTGGTGGCAACTCCTTTAATTCATGTCTAGCGATGGGTTCATGGATCTATACGTTATGAGTTGTGTAATTCAATTAAATTTGAATTATTCATAGGAATTGTGATTGAATGAGGTAACTAGGTGTGTACATGTTTGATGTTAGATAAATTTGTCTCTTTTCTTAAAGCTTTCGAGAAGTTGAGAATGTCATGGAATTATTATGATCTTTCTAATTTTGAAGAATTTATTTAGATTGAGAAGTTTTATTTTTTGAAGCCTTTTTTTGAGATAACCACTTTGTTTTAGAAAGAGACTATCACACTAGCTATTTGCATTTTACTAATTGCAAAAAAGATAGACAATAAAATTTATAAGTGTTAAAATGATTGTAATATGGTGTTATCTTTTGCAATTATACTTTATCCTCATTCTAAGTTGCAAATTTTGCAATATCTTTTGCCAAAATTGGATAGTGAATATGAAAATAAGTAGATAGATGTGTTAGAGGAATTAAAGCTACTTTTCTCAGAGTAGGAGAATTAGAGTAATATTCGATCTAAATTATTTATGATACTTGGTGAAAATGATCAAAGTAGAAATAAGAGTAAGTTTAATGTTTATTTTATTTTTTGGCCAAAATTTAAAATAAATTATTTTAGTAAGTTATAGGATTATTACTTAGCCCCATAATAGATGAAACCTGATAGCCCAAGATAATTGCTATTAAATAGCCAAAGTTTTTTTGTTTTGAACCAAGATAGACATGACTATTGGGTAGTTTTCAATTTTAATATAAACTGCTAAGAGGCAGTTGTCCATTTGATTTTGGATTCAAATGGAATAAGTATATTGCCACCCTTTGTCTTATTATATATATGTGGGGATGCATCAAGTTATACTAAAAGGTTTTAACATCTTTTTCTAACCATTAGTTTTAATAAAACAAAGGGATGAAAGAGACAAGTTAAAAAAGAAACAATTGATTTAATCTCATCTCTTATATCTATTGAAATAAATAGTTAAAAAAAGCGTAAAACTAAAAAGTATTACATTAAAGTAAATTGATCTCTCCCAATATATATATATACATACACACACATATATATATATATATATGGCCATAAGCTATTAATGATGAAAAAATCATTTTAGCGACAAGGAAAAAGTTTGACAAAAAATAGAAAGGAACTTTAAGAGGAATATCTTATTTTTTTATTTAAGGATTTATGCTATGAAACATGAATAATTTTTGAATGTGTGATTTTATTCTCGACCGACGAATCAAGTTGTCAATCTTTCGCATCACTTTTGTTGTGCTTTCACAAATCCTATAAATTTTTTGCATTATTGATAATTATGATTATCACATTTATTCTTCACTTAGATAATAATTAATTTAGTTTTTTTTTTTACTTTTAGTTTAATTGTACATTTGTTACTATAATTTGATAAATAAACCTACTTTACTTTATTATTATAGCGATGTAAAAGCTATAACATTGGATTTATTTCAAATAGATTAAAGTTGGACATATATTTAGAAGAAGCAACTATCGTAACATGCAAGTCCATGAATTCGACCGTAGGATGAAAATTTTGTAAATAATAAAGGGAGTCACCTCTAATTTTTTTTGTTAGGTATGATTAGCAATCTAAAAAGTTTTTTTTTTTACTAAAACCAAAAATGAGTTTAAGGTTTATCAAAAAGATATTTTGGTTTTTGAAAATAGAGTTGGGTTTGGGAGTTCAGTTATGTGTGGAGAAGGATTAGTACTCCTACAATGCCTATTTGAAAATGGTTCTAATTAATCATGCATTATGTTTTTTGTATTAGATAAAAACGCTTTCAACTTGAAATTTAAAGATAATTCCCTTAACCTTTTTTTGGAAAAACTTAATTTTATTTAATAAAAAGAAAACCTTAACTAGGAATATTGTGAAAATCTTTAGGTTCAAAAATTATCTTAAAATTTAAAGATAACTCTTTCTACCTAAGATCCATCAGGACATTTTTAAAAAAAATGAAAATAACATCCTTTGTAGATTATAATTGTTGGTTACTCTCCAACCTATAGGTAAAGTAACAAGAATTATTTTTCTCAAAATTTTATTTTTGTTTTATGTCAATATCAATATTTTTTAATAACAATTTTATTTGAGATTTTCATAAAAATCCTTTGAATTTTGGAGTAATTTTTGGTGTTTGGGTTGGTTTCAAGGTTTTGAAATTTAACTTGCTTAAGGGTCTGGATAGTTTAAGGTTTAGTTTAGGGCTTAGGGCTTGGTTGAGGGTTTAGTACAAGTTTAGGGTTTGATTTTGGGGTTTTGGATTAAATTTTAGGGTTTGGCTTCAGTTTAAAGGTTGATTTTTGGTTTAAGGTTTGATTTGGGGTTTAGGGGTTAACTTTCGTGTTTAGGATTTGATTTTTGGTTTAAGGTTATCATAAAATATAGGTGCAATTGACTACTTAACTGAATCTGTCTTATTTTAAAGAGAAATCTGAAACTTAATTTAGGTATCTTTAAAAAAGAAGATTCTAGTATACGAAACCAGAACTAGGCCCGAAAGTATAGTTACATGTGAAGAAGGTTATAACATCTCCACAATGCCTATCCAAAAGATGGTACTGGTTGATTTGATGTTATTTAAGCCTTAAAACATTTTTATAATTTTACCAAATAAATTTAATATTGAAAATTAATTTTAAAATTACTCAAATAGTTTAGCAGCAAATTAAGAAGATTTCCTTACCTTAGAGCATTTATAGAGACTACTATCTTACTTTAAAAAGGCTCTGTCATCAGATTCATTTGTGTTTTTAAGAAATTATTTTGAAATCAATAAAATCTTTCAATAGTTAGGTAAGATTTTATTTTGAGGCACATTCTCCAACAATTTTAGTAGGATTTTTGTTTTAAAATTTATTGGTGTGTTTACTTTTTTTTTAATGAAAAAATCATTAAATCTTCCAATAGTTTGATAAGATTTTACTCAAAGATTTAAATCCTCCAATAATTTGTTAGGATTTAAATTTTGATATATATTTTAAAAAAAAAAATTAAATCTTCCAATAGTTGATAAGACTTAATTTGAGATTTAAATCCTCTAATAATTTGATAGGATTAAAAAATGCATATTTTATTAAATTTTCATATGAAATTCTCTAATCTCTAATACTTTGGTAGAATTCATAATTTTAAAATTATTTGTAATCTATAAAGATCCTCTAATAGTTTGGTAAGATTCATAGATTTATTTTAAAAATTACTTTTTTATAAAATAGATAAATAAAATTTAAATTAATTAATTAAGTAAATAAATAAATAAAATTTACCAAAAAGTCACTGGTTCAGCTTTGACTTGGAAGTGGCTCAGATGCTTTCTATTGAAATGGCTTGGTGGCTTCGCTTAGTGGCATTACTTTATGGCTCAAAGTTAAATTTGCAGAGCAAGTCAAGTTTCAAGTGCGGGTTTTGGATCCAAATTCAGGTTGAGGTGGAGATCTTCTTCACTTAATTGAAAAGCAACATTTCATGTTACTATAAAAACTATTTTTTTCTTTTTTTATTTCTTCACTTTCAATCTCTCTCTAACTCTTTAATTCTCCAATCTTTCTCTAGAGAATGATGAATGTTGGTTAAACTTTCAAACCAATCTAGGAACTGATGATCGTTTGTCACTGCAGTCACTACACAATGCCGTTAGTAGCCATCCATCAATGACCGAAAAAGCCCTAAAATTCCCAAAAACTATCTATTTTTCTCCTCTTTCCTTTTTTAAGAGATCTCTTAAAATCTTTCTTAAATTATCTAGATTTGATCCTAAAGTTAGGTTATACACCACCACCCAAAACATCTCTCCACCACTATCAAAACAACCAAAAGCCTTAGAAATCTACTTCTATTTATAATTTTCAATCTTAAAAAAAGAAAACCAAAGAATAACCTTCCTTGAGCTTAAATAATTACTTCCAAAAAAAATCTTTGCTTTTTGCTTGCATTTATTATATAGTTCTCAGTTTTTCTTGTTGTTAATTTTGTATATGTTGGGATGTATTTTTTTGGGAATTAGGCTAAAAATTGGGTGTAATGCTTTTGTTTGTTGTGGTGCTTTATGTGTTTTACAGGGAATGAGTCTCAACTATCCCTTTGATGGTTTTTGGTCTTGGGTTCCTTTTGGCTTGTAATGGTTTTACCTTTGTGTGCTTATTGTGGGCTATTTTGGTGACAAGGTAATGGCATGGTCAGCTCTCAATGGTGAAAGATGAACTCAGATTTGGAGAGATAGTATGATTTGGCTAGTTTTGTTCTAGCAATAAGGTGGAATTATGGTTATTGAAGACAAAATAGGTTCGACCAATAGGAATAAGGGGTTTCTATTATGATTGAGGTAAGGATTATGATCAAGTCTAACTCAAAAATTAAAAGATTTATGTGAGGGAAGGTTGGAAGGGCAATAGGTTAAGCTTCCATCGCTGATTGCCAATTTTTGGTTGCAATGGTTTCCCTCTTTCCTATTGATTTCTAACTATTTTTATAAGGATACATCACAATTGAAATAGAATTCTAGATTAGAAAGGAGTCTTGATTCTAAAGTGTTTCAAGATGGATTGGGTGTTATCATTTTTTGCATTTTTATCTCCAAAAAATTCAATCCAAAATCGATTTTGTCTTTGAAGTCAATCCAATCTAAATTACTTTTAATTTTTCAAAATTTTCTCGATTTTTTTTAATTTTCCTATTTTTTGAGAAAAAAAGCAAAAATAAGAAAGTAAAAGAAAGAAAAAACTTAACTTTTATGGGTTAAACCCAAATTATACCTAATTTACAAATCGTATTTCTATTTATTGGACCAAAGATCCAATAAATCCAAGGCTCGAAACATAAAAGAAAATCTAAAAAAAAATGGGATGTTTATAAAGATTTGACCTTAGGGTTGACTTTAGGTTTTAAGGTTTAATTTTGGGTTTAAGAGTTGACTTTGGTTTAAGGTTTTGATTTCGAGGTTTGACTTTGGTTTAGGGTTTTGATTTTGGGTTTGACCTTAAGGTTTGACTTTGGTTAAGGTTTGGTTTTGAAGTTTAACTTCTGTTTAGGGTTTTGGTTTTGGGTTTGACTTTGGATTGGGTTTCAAATTTAGGGTTTAACATTGGTTTAGGGTTTTAGTTTTTGGTTTTGACTTTTATGGTTTAAGATTTACCATGATTTTTATGAACTTCTCTAAAAATCTCCAACATCTAAGCAAACTTTTGAAGTACTTCAAAAAACCATGATTTTAAATTTATTTAAGGCTTGATAAATATACAAATGATACATGAATAATGCACATAACAATTGATAAGCATATTATGAATGCTTGATGAATGCATTTGATACATGAAATGGGACTAGTATGGAAACTAATGGTTAGGACAATTTCACAAACATTTTGTAAACTAAGTAACAAGGATCAAAAAAAGGGAAAGGGTTTAGCTAATCCATGGCAAAGGCTAAGGTCAAAACCTTTATAGCCATGTGGAAGTATTTTTTATGTTGGCCATACATATATACTATGTACCCATTATTAGAGTTTATCACAAACACCTTGAAAGCAAGACAAAAACAACCCCTATAGAGCTTATGTTGGGTGCCTTAAGATACTTGTGCTAAGTATGGGCCAAAACTAAAAGGATATGTAGACACCCCAATCTGTCCAATATTCTACTTAATTTGGTTTCTGTTGATTAAATAAATAATAAATGCAAAAAAGAAAAAAGAAAAAAAGAATATTTTGGCAGGTTGAGTTTATGCAGGACATGTGCGAGAAGTTTAAATTAGATTTAAAGACTAAAGTTGAAATTAAAAGGTAATGAAATTATGTTCGGTTATAGGGTTCTTTGGATCAGAACCCTATAAATAGATGCTCTTACAAAGAATAGAAAGACACACAGAAAATCATAGAAACCAAACTTATTCTTCATTTGAGTGTCGTTTCGATCCCAACTTCTTTGGTGCACCAATAGGGGACAAGCCTTGTGTTGGGTCGACACAATGGGTGACAACATCATCATTTTGTGTCAGAAGAGGAATCGATGACGGGGGTTTATCATCTTTGATATTTTGTTTCCTGCCTAACTTCATATGCCAGCTCAGCATCAAAGCTCACCGTAAATGTAGTAACATCGATGTCACACAAGTAGTTGCTACTTTGTGATCAAATGGACTCACTTCGGATTTACCCTTATTGGCAATGATTTTTGCTCAAGCAGCTACCGTCGCTATCTCCATCGCTGATGAGGTGGCAGTTGTAAAAAGTTGTATTGACAACAATAGTGTACAGATTGGGGGTTCGGATAATTCCAAGACATCATTTTTGAGCTCCAATGGGAGCATCACTCTTCATACTGGTGAAAGGAGCTTATTGACTTCAAGGAGAAATGCCATAAAAGTTTTGAATATGAGTGCTAAGGAAATCCAACTATAGTGGTTGCGAAGGAGAAGATAAGTGCACTTAAGGGGGTTGAATCGACCTTTACTATGGCATCGGGAGTGTGTGCTAGCATAGTCATGCTGATGGCATTGGTTCCTGCTAGTGGAAATATTGTGACAACAACAAATTGCTATAAAAAAACTAGGATATTCATTGAGACCATTCTACCAAAAATGGGAATCTTAGCTACTGTTATTGACCCCACAGCTATGGATAGCTTAGAGGATGCACTCAACAAGAATAAACTTTTTCTTTTCTGCATTGAGTCTCCAAAAAATCCATTTCTAAGATGTGTTGACATAGCAAAAGTTGCAAAGCTGTGCCACAACAAAAAAGCACTTGTCTACATTGATGGTATCTTCGTTACACCTCTTAACTAGAAAGCTTTAGCCTTTGGTGTTGATCTTATTTTGCACTTGCAAAAAAATTCATTAGGGGCCATAATGATGTTCTTGTTGGTTGCATAAGTGGTTCTGAGAAGTTGGTTACTGAAATTCATACTTTGCATCATATTTTGAGAGGTACTCTCAACTCGAACATCGTGTATCTGATCATTAGAGGCATGAAGACACTGCATCTTTATGTACAACAACAAAATTCAATACCATTAAGGGTGGCCAAAGCTTTAAGTTTTAATGTGGATGGAGATTTGATGGCAACCATCAAATTTGTTGCTGCCATACACTGCTCCATCCTTTGGTGGCTATGGGAGCATTGTGGATCAGCCAGCTGTAATGTCCTATTGTCTATGCCTTTAAATCGAGTCATTGAGTTGCTTTCTGTGTCTGAAGCCAAGTCTCTCCAACTGAGGCATTTCATTTTTTTGGTATTTTTGGTATTATTTATTTATTTGTGTTTTTAGTATTTTTGCATGATTAAATTTAGAAAAAAAGAATAAAACATAAAAAAATAAAATATTTTTTGAGAATAAGTATTAATTATCCAATGATGGAGTTTATAAATATTTCAAATGGTAAATTTTCATAAAATTCTTAGATGATGAATTTTGTCTAAATTTGTCCCAAATGGTGAAATAATTTAGATAAAGTTTCAATAACAATAATAAATATTTATTTTCAATCAAAAAAGAAAAAATTAAAAAAATAAAATTTTGGTTGAAAATATTTGACAATTATCCAATGATGAGATTCTTAGAAATTTCAAATGGTAAATTCCTAAAATATCTCTAGGTGAGAAATTTTTTTAAATTTGTCCCAAATGGTGAAAAAATTTAAATGAAATTTCAAGAAAAATAATTGTCATATTATTTTCTTTAAAAAAAAAGAAATAAAGAGAATTTTTAAATAGGCCCAGATGGTGAAGAATTTAGAAATTTTGAAAAAGAAAATATTTCTAAATTGATCCAAATGATGAAAAATATAGAAATCCAAAAAAATATAATAAATAAATAAAAAAAATTTCTAAATAAGCCCAAATGGTAGAGAATTGAAAATTTTAAAACAAGAAAATATTTTTAATTTGACCCAAATGGTGAAATAATTAGATATATTTTCAACAATAAAAAAATAATTAAACCTTTTTTTGATGACAAAGCCTTTTCAAGAAATCAAATGGGATTCTTGAATACTTTTAAGGTGAGGAAATATTTTTAGGAATTCTACTAGATTGATGGAAAATCTTAAGAATTATTTTCAATATTTACACATATAAAACCATTTGAATCCAGACCTTAGGATAAATTTAAAATAATATGGTACCATCCTTCGGATGGCCATGTAGGGGTGCTATAACCTTTCCCACATGTAACTGAACTCCCGAACCCTTTTTTGGTTTGTAGATCTGAGCCTATTCTTTTAGGGTCCCTTGGTTAAGCTTATGAGCTCCTTAAAATGATAGATTCCTTAGGTGGCCAAACACGCCTAGTTAAAAAAAGATTGGTGACGACTACTTAATTAGTTAAGTTTAGCTATAGATTTTTAGATCTATATGTTATGACAGTTTGGCAACTCCACTGAGGACAGCTATAGAGAGTCAAGTCATAATTTTTGAATTTATTTTATCCCTTGGTCTAATGGTTTTAAATTATAATTTTTTAAATAAGAGCATCCATTACAAGAGGTGGATGACCCATTGTACCCTTTTGGTTTTGGGCCACATCAAGCCCAACTTGTACAAGGTCCACCACCACAGTAGTTCACCTATCTTATAGGGTACACATACCTTGAAATGCTATCAGCTTCAAATCTAAGACAGTATCAAAGTTTATGTAAATCTTATCTTTACCAAGAAGGCAGTAGAACCAATACCAATTCCTAATTTAGATGATCCAGAAAAGAAAGAGAAGTTGAAGCCTAAGAAGAATAAGACTTTAGAATCCTCAAAAGTTGAATAGAAGATGAACTTGTTAGAGGAAAGGTTATGAGCTATAAAGGGCATTGGTTTTTATGGTTCAATAGATGCCGCTGAGCTTTGTTGAGTCCCAAATATGGTTATTCCTCCAAAATTCAAGGTTTCAGAGTTTGAAAAGTATGATGGTACAAAATGCCCAAATACCCACATTACCATGTACTGTCAAAAAATGGTTGCACATGCTAATAATGAAAAGCTATTGATGCATGTATTTCAAGATAGCCTTATGGGCTCTATTGCTAGATGGTATGTCTAGTTGGATAGGACCCGCATTCATTTTTGGAGTGATATAGCCTGTGACTTCATTAGTTAGTATCGACATATCATAGACTTAGCCTCAGATCACCTTTCTTTACAGAATATGGAAAAGAAAGTGACTGAATCATTTAGAGAGTATGCCCAGAAGTAGAGGCATATTACTTATCAAGTGCAACCTTCTTTAACTGAAAAAATTACAATGTTGTTTGTCAGCACTTTAAAATCTCCTTATTATGAAAAGATGATAGGAAATGCAACAAAGAATTTTGTCGACATGGTGATCTCAGGTGAAATCATTGAAAATGCCATTCAAAATGGCAAGTTAAAAAGAGGAGAAACCAAGAAGGTGCTAGAGAAGAAAGGGACTAAAGCTCAAGTCATGAGTTTTGACAAACAGTTCAAGGGATATCAACCCTATCCACCATATGGTTACTCCCTATACTATCTTGTTGTGAATAGTACTTCCTCCTACCTATACCAACCAACCCCATTGTTATCTTATCTATCAACATACCAGCCTATTTTCAATCTCCAAGCTCTCATATATGGCCTTAACATCCAACCGCCCACAAGACCCTAGATTCATCCTGTTAACCCAACAAGCGGTTCATGAGAACTATGAACTACTCGAGAAAAACTAATATTTGATCCAATCCTCATGACTTGTACGAAGTTATACTGAGAGTTTTATAGCAACCACTTGATTACCCTCAGTCATGTGGAGCTGCTTAAGCCATCCTGTCGCAAGTGATATGATCTTATAGCCCATTGTGATTACCACTATGAAATTGTTGGCCATTTCACTAAAACTTGCATTGCTCTAAAGTATAAGATGCAATTGTTGATCAAGAATGGAATGAAAAGTTTTGATCAAAGAGGAGCAACAACACCTAATATTAGTGGCAATCTGTTGCCTAATCATAATGTTAATGCTCTAAGTACGAATCAAGAACACACTGATCTGAAAAAGCTTGGAAAGCTATAATGAATCAAGGAGCCAGATGCTAAGAAAGATCCTTCACTTGATCGCATAGGGGCATAAATTTTGAAAAGAAAAAAGATTTTAAGGCTGATTAGAAATTGTTTGTTATTTTAGGATTTCTTTTAGAATAATGTTAGGATTTCTTTTATGCAATAGGATTTCATTTGTTATCATTTTAGTAAAAGACAAGTTGATGCATTTCATTACATTTTCTCTTTCATTCAACCATTGTTCTATGCTTTGTTACCTTTCATAACTTTTCATTCCCAGTCTCAAATTTTAAATGGTGAATATTTAGACAACGATAACAATAATTCTAGGATTTAATTTTGAGAACTCATTCACATTGATCTGAAAAGATTATTTGAGCAAAAGAAGCCAGATACTAGCAAATGTGAAATTTGTATGTCTTAAAGATTTGTAGTCATTTATAAAGATCCATGAGCTTGTTTTTGTTTAATAGATGATCTTTAAAGAAAGCATTAATATTTGAGATGAAAAATAACCATATTTTTTTTTACCATTTGAAAAACCATTTGTTGCTACTCCTTTGAGCTTATTATGGTTTCTTTTTCTAAAGAACCCTGACCAAAGATCACTCTTCACACTGGGCGGTAATTTTTTTAAAAAAAAAAGGAAAATGATCATAAAGAGTCTCAAATAGAAGGAAAAAAAAAAAGAAAAGCAAAACAAAGAAGAATGAAAGAAAAGAAAAATGAATGCCACATATGATTTGGGCCAAGTAATGAGAATCCTTTTGTGAGGAATGAGATGAAAAAAGAAAAAAGTAGAAATGATGTGGAATGAGGCAAAATGCCAAGTTGTATCAAATGATGAAAAATGATCCTTTGGTTTTGAACCCTTTAAACATATGTTTTGAGCCTATTTTATCCATTTCTTTCATGACCTCTCACCATAGCCTACATTACAACCTTTAAAAGTCCATTTGAACCAAATGTGAGTGCTCAAATTGAATGATCATATGTTGGGCTAAGGCATGCTCATGATGGAACCAAAGAATCATGCTTCGTTGCTCTATAGATTGATGTGGATGAGATATCAATAATGAGTGAAAAAATGAAAGAAAGAAAAAAAAAGGGAAAAAAAAAGAAAAATGAAAAAAATGAAAAAAATGAAGGAATGAGAAAATGTAAAATGAGAGAAAAGAAAGACTCAAATTAAAAACCTAAAAAGGCAATATGAGTAGAAAAACCTTTAAGTTGAGAGTTGGACAAACAGTTCAAATTCATAGAAGACTAAAGATATCTAAAGATCCTTCAAAGCTGGAGCAAAGTTTGATGAACTCAAATTGATTTCAACAGTCAATGAAATGAGTTTTTGTAAAAGAGCCTGGATTAATGTTCAAAATTGTTTGAATATTCATTATTTAGATATACCACTTATCCCAATGACATGCATCCAACTTGTTTCTTTCCCCATTTGTTTTTGTACAAAACTCACTATTTATTGATTGCCTTTCTCCTAATTCATCTTGTGCTATGTTATTCTTAGATCCCCAAAATAAATCGAGAAAATGTGTGGTTGCATTACATTTGTCATGATTTGAAATGATAATGTGCCTAAAAGATTCTTGCATCCTTTGAAAAAAAATCCAAGATGATAAAGAAAAAATGAAAAAGAGTGCAAAAATCTAAAAGGATTATTTGAAAAGACATATGGTGTGACCAAATGATGAATATGGTGATGGATTGGCCAACAAATGAAAAGATGACAAAATTTGAAAAGATGATATGACGAAGTGATGAATATGGGAATGAATTGGTTGATATAACATAGATCAATTGATAGAATTTATTCTGAAATGCTAATGCTGAGAAGCCTATGAGTTGTGATTAGGTGATATAGGGCAATGGACGAAACTTGTTTTGGAATTGTTAGTGCTGAAAAACCTATGAGTGGTGACCAAGTGATAGAAGACAGAATAATAGTAGAGTCTTGAGATCCATGTTACCATATTTAATTAAAATTTCATGACATTGACATCCGCATTACATGCATTACATTTGCTTTGTTGTTTAGAGAATATTTGAAACTTTGGTTTGGCTATGCATTTACATTATGCAATAAAACACATGAATCATGGTTGAGAATATGGCATTGTGAGAATCTAGATTGTTGCATTTGCATCATTAATCATGACATTCATTATATACAAAATTTTGATTTTGATAAAAGTTCGAAAGTCATCTAGAAAAGAAATTTTGAACATTTTGATAAAGTCTTGAATCCTCAAATGAAAATCTTTGAGAATCTTTTAGTTTGTTTAAATGAGAATCTTTAAGAACTCAAATGAAAACCTTTAAGATTTTAGATGTGAAACTCTAGGATTTATTGAAAGTGAACCTTTGAACCTGAATGAGAAATTTTGAACTTTTGGATGTGAATCTCTAAATGTTGGATGTGAGCCTTGCAATTTGCTTGCAAATTGAGATCTCACAAACGTGAATCTTGAGATTTTACAAATTTGAATTCTTGTGAAACTAAAATTTTGAGAATCAAGTTTCAATAAATTCTTGCAAAGCTGAAAGGTTCTTACAAATCTGAACCTTTGAATTTCACACTCAAATTGTGAATCTTTGAGTGTCCATTACAAATTTCATCAAATTTGATCTACGACTTCGCTGGACATGATTGTCAATGAGCTTTTTACTTTTCAAAGTTGTGGTGCCTCTATTTAGAGGAGCATTTTATTTTCCAAAGTTGTGGTGCCTATTTTTAGAGGAGCATTTTATTTTTCAAAGTTGTTATGCCTCTGTTTAAAGGAGCATTTATTTTTCAAAGTCATTGAGCCTTTATTTAGAGGAGCATTATTTATTTTTCCAAAGTTGTGGAGCCTCTGTTTAGAGGAATTTTTATGTTATTCAAGGAGTTTGAAAAAAAAAATAAAAAAAATACGTTTGGTTGATTGGGTTGTCTACGTCTTTGCACAATTCTTATTTCACAGAAAATGCACAAAGAGAGACAGCTATAGACAAGCCAATCTATCCAAGGTTCTACTTAATTTGGTTTATGTTGATTAAATAAATAATAAATGGAAAAAATGAAAAAAAATTTTGGCAGGTTGAGTATGTGTAGGACTTTGTGCGAGAAGTTTAAATTGGATTTAAAGACTAAAACTAAAATTAAAAGGGAATGAAATTTTGTTTGAGAATAGGGTTCTTTGGATCAGAACCCTATAAATAGATGCTCCCATAGAGATTAGAAAGACACACAAAAAATCATAAAAATTAGACTTATTCTTCATTCGAGTGTTGTTCCGATCCTAACTTCTCTAGCACATCGTTAGGGGACAAGCCTCGTGTTGGGTCGACATAATGGGTGACAGCATTATTGTTTTGTGTTGAAAGAGGCATTGTTGTTTTGTGTCAAAAAAAATTAGCAACGGAGGTTTATCATCTCTGATATTTTGTTTCTCGCCTAACTTCATGTGCCAGCTTAGCATCAAAGCTCACCACAACTGTAGTAACATTAGTGTCACATAAGTAGTTGCTACTTCGTGATCGAATGGACTCACTCTAGATTTACCCTCTTTGGTGACAGTTGCTACTCAGGCAACTACCATCACTATCTCTATCATTGATGAGGTGGCTGTTGTAAAAAGTTGTATTGACAATAGTAGTGTATAGATTGGGGGTTCAGATAATTCCAAGACATCATTTGTAAGCTTCGATGGGAGCATTACTATTCATGCTAGTGATAGAAGCTTATTAACTTCAAGGAGAAATGCCATAAAAATTTTGAATACAGTGCTATAGAAATCTAGCTACAGTGGTTGTGGAAGAGAAGATAAGTGTACTTGAGGGGGCTGAATCAACCTTGACTATGGCATCAGGAATGTGTGCTAGCACAGTCATGCTAATGGTAATGGTTTCTGCTAGTGGACATATTTTGACAACAGTAGATTGCTATAAAAAAACTAGGATATTCATTGATACCATTCTACCTAAAATGGGAATCTCGGTTACTGTTATTGACCCCGCAACTGTGGATGGCTTAGAGGCTGCACTCAATAAGAATAAAGTTTTTCTTTTCTTTACTAAGTCTCCAACAAATCCATTCCTAAGATATGTTGACATAGCAAAAGTTGCAAAGCTGTGCCATAACAAAGAAGCACTTCTCTGCATTTATGGTATCTTTGCTACACCTCTTAACCAAAAGCCCTAGCCCTTGGTGCTGATCTTATTTTGCATTCTATAACAAAATTCATTGGGGGCCACAATGATGTTTTTGTTGATTGCATAAGTGGTTCTGAGAAGTTGGTTACTCAAATTCATACTTTACATCATATTTTAAGAGGTACTCTCAACCTATGTGCCATGTATCTGATCATCAGAGGCATGAAGACATTGCATCTTCATGTACAACAATAGAATTTGGCAGCATTAAGGATGGCCAAAGCTTTAAGTTTTGAGGTGGATAGAGATTTGATGACCACCATCAAATTTATTGATGCCATACATTGTTCCATCCTTTGGTGGCTGTGAAAGCATTATGGATCAGCCAACTATAATGTCTTATTGTCTTTGCCTTGGAGCTGAGTCATTGAGCCACTTTTTGTGTCTAAAGCCAAGCTGTGCTGAGCCGCGAATAAGTATTAATTATCCAATGATGGAGTTTAAAAAAATTTCAAATGGTAAATTTCTATAAAATTCTTAGGTGAAAAAGTTTGTTTAAATTTATCACAAATGGTGGAATAATTCAGATAAAGTTTCAATAACTTTAAAAAAATAAAATTTTGGTTGAAAATATTTGACAATTATCTAATGATGAGATTCCTAGAAATTTCAAATGGTAAATTCCTAAGAAATCTCTAAGTGAGAAATTTCTTTAAATTTGTCCCAAATGTTGGAAGAATTTAAATGAAATTTCAAGAAAAATAATTGTCATATTATTTTCCTTCCAAAAAAAAAGAAATAAAGGGAATTTTTAAATAAGCCCAAATGGTAAAAAATTTAGAAATTTCGAAAAAAAATATTTCTAAATTGACCCAAATGGTGGAAAATTTAGAAATCCAAAAAATAATACTAAATAAATAAAAAAAATTTCTAAATAGGCCCAAATGGTAGAGAATTTAAAATTTTAAAACAAGAAAATATTTTTAATTTGGCTCAAATGGTGGAATAATTAGATATATTTTCGATAATAAAAAAAATAATTAAACATTTTTTCGATGATAAAGCCTTTTCAAGAAATCAAATGGGATTCTTGAATACTCTTGAGGTGAGAAAATATTTTTAGAAATTCTACCAAATTGATAGAGAATCTTAAGAATTATTTCCAATATTTACACATATAAAACCATTAGAATCCAGACCTTAGGATAAATTTAAAATAATATGGTACCATCCTTCGGATGACCATATGGGGGAGTTATAACCTTTTCCACATGTAACCAAACTCTAGAACCCTGTTCTAGTTTGTAAACCTAAACCTATTCATTTAAGCTTAGGAGCTCCTTAAAATGATAGATTTTTTCGGTGGCCAAACACACCTAGTTAAAAAAAGATTGATGGCTACTCCTTAATTGGTTAAGTTTAGCTATAGATTTGTAGATCTATATGTTATGACAGGATATAATAGATCAATTTCATTTTGGACAACCATCTCTTCCACTACTTTTTCCCTTTGCTAATATTTTTTAGCAATGTAGTAATAGTGTCCAGTTGTCCCTTAAGCTTTTCTTGTCCTTTTTTTAGCTTTTAGAGGCAAATAGTGTTTTCTTCTTCCACAATCCTTGCTTGGTATCTAGTGTTGTAGCACCACAAATTGTTTGAAGATTGAGCTATCCTTGAACCTTAATTTACCATAATTATTGTGCATATTCAGAGAGATGTTTATGAAACCATCCTATCTCTAGATAAAATTATGAATGTATGAATGAATGCAATAAGGAGGATTTACCACATAACAATTGTTAACAAGACAATTCTTTATTGAATTAAAAGTTATTTTTAAACAAATTCAAAATTACATCCATAGAAAGTCTAACATTTATTGTGAAAAGAAATTGCTAATCAGTTGACAATGGCCTTGTACTTCATTGAGGAAACCTGGCAGTTCTTAGCCATGTGTTCCCATTGGTGGCACCTTTGTCTTCCACTCCTCAATCTCTTCTACCATGTCCTTAGCTTTGGAAGTAACCATAGTGATTTGGTCAAATAGGCACTCCAACTGATGATTCTTTCTCATATATATCTCTTTTTCTTATTCATATTCCTCAATCATAGCCCCATTAGTGTTTCAACTTCAACAACAACCCTATTTAGCATTTGGATGTGCTTTTATGCCTCTAAGAGTGTCTCCTCGCTTTCTTGTACCTTTGCTTATAATTGTCTATTTTCTTTCAATTGGGTGATAACTCTTAAAAATATAGTTATTTTTAGTGTTTAATTGATTGAGTTTGCTTAGTTCTTGGTAAAATCTTGAAGGCTTAATTTTTTGTTTTGTAAGAAATCTTGAAGAAAAGAATGAATCTTGTTGAATCTTGAAGAATCTTGTTGAATCTTGAAGAATCTTGATAACTCTTGATCAATCTTGGATGATACTTGATGCATTAGAATGATTCTTGGAATGTTCTTGCTATGTTCTTGATGATTTTTGAAATTCTTGGAAATCTTAAAAAGAAACAGTGGAAATATGTTCAAGATTGGTTTTATTGAATTTAGGGAAGAGTTGAAATTGTTCAATCTTGATGAAAGATTAAGAAAATTCATGCAAGAACCAAGCTAGGCATGTTCCATTATAATAGAGGGTAGAATTGTAATTTCAAGTGAATGCAAGTCTATGATAGCTTATATAGGTGCACATGCATGGGATTACTAATGGATGACATGGTAGCAAGTCTTTTCTTATTGGTTAAGAAAGACGACTTGGAAGTTATGTGGCATGATGAGGTGGCAATTTAGTTTACATTGGAAAAGACTAAACAACCCTTAATTTTTCCTACTTGGATTTGGGTTTCCTATTCATATTAGGATTGTATTCCTAATCCTTAGAGTAGGATTTGCATGACATATATAAAAAAGGCAATTGAAGGGGCAGCAAAGCAAGAATTCTTGTTGAAGAAAAACTCTTAATTTTCTCCAAAAATCAAGGCCAAGTCATTGAATACAAAAAATGATTTCAAGATGAAGCAATTTCAAGTCTTACTAGAAGGCTTGTACACTTAAAATCAAAACAAGTTTATGTTATTTAAAAATTTAGTTTTTTCTTCTATTCTTTTATTCAAGAAGTTGCTATATGATAAAAGCATAGAAAATTTTTATCATCTAGAAGACATGATTGGGTCTATAAGAGTTCTTATGAGGAGATTTAATTCAAGACAATTTCAAGAAGCATTCTTGGATTCAAGAGTTTTATTCTAATTAAACCTATGTGCTTTTAAGAGAGTTTCCATTTAGCCAAACACTTTTTAGGGTTTCTTTGTCTATAAATACCTTGTTTAGGTCTTAGAAAAAAGGTGTAAGTGGTTGAGGTGACAAATTAATTGTAGCAACCTTAGTAACCTTTAGTTTTCTTCTTCTAGTTTTCTTTTAAAATTTTCTTATTCTTTTAATTTTATGTTCTTTTGAATTTAAGTTCAAGCAAAGTTTCTTTTAAGGTTTTGATTTAATAAAGTTTTGTTTTTAGCTATATCAATTTGGTTTATAGATTTCTTGCAATTCAATTTTACTTTTTACTTAATATTAGTTGCAATCTTGCTTATTTTTGGCTTAATAAGTTGTGGTTTAGCTACTAGTTTGTTATTATTCTCTTAATAGCATGTTTCATTTTGTCTTAAGCATTCAGTTATTATTATTAGGTTTAGATTTGGTTCATAGTAATTCTAGGCTGCATGGTTTGCATGTTTAGGGTTTCAATTAGTTAAATTGCATGATTAATTGCATAGCAGTTTCGGTTTGCTTATTTTAATCTTAAACAATTTTTGTTCTTGATTAGTTGGTTAATTTTAATTTGAATTCTTGCATCTTTAATCTTGATTACATTCAGTTATTGCTAGTTTAGGTCTATTGCATCTATTGTATGTGTTTAGGGTTAATTTAAGTTCCATTCAGTTCGGTTTGCATGCTTTAGGTTGATCTTGATTTATTTTGTTGCATATTAGATTTAATTGAATGTTTTTAGGTTAATTTCAATTCATTTTTTTTATTGCATGTGTAAAAGTTAACTAAGGTTACTTAAAGTTTAATCACTTACTACTTCAAGTTAGTTTATGCCTAATTGTTTTATATTAGTGTTGATTTATACTAATTTGATTAGGTTTGCATGTTTCAAGCATATTTGCATACTTAGAGTTAATTGGTTTAGTTAATTGCATGATATTTGAGTTGCTTTAGATTTAATCAATTTCGGTTTGTTTCATTAGGGTTAACTTACTTTCCATTTTGTTAATTAGATGTTCTTTAGTTTTGGTTTTGTTTAATTGCATTTTAATTCTTTTTGGTTTGCATTAGTTAGATTAATTCATATTAGTTTTGCATGTTTTAGGTTTAATTACATAATTTAGATTCTATTTTGCATATCTTATTTAAATTTTCTAAGAATAAGCATAGGAGAGATAATTTCGATACTTGTTACTCTCATATTAATAATTTTTGTGAGAATGATCTTTTTTTTACTACTTGTATGATTTGTGTGCTTATAGATTATCAATCATTGGGCCATCTCATGAGTGGTGGATGACTATGTCATGTTAAAGTCAGTGAACAAACTTTTCCATTCATCCATTTCTTGTTTGAATGCTTGAACTTCCTTTTTAAGCCTTTTGTTTGCAAGCTTCAATTCCTCAAACCTCCTTTCTAGGCCAATAAAGGACTTTGCTAGGCTTTCCATGGATATAATTAAGATTCTTTTTGTTAAAATTGTATTGTCGCAATTACTCCTTATTATAAATCTAATGATGTAAATGCCAGCACATATAGCAAAAGAAAAGGGTTAGTAAACATAATATATACAAGGAGCAAAATACAATTTAACAAGTAAAATGGTACTAAATGTCCCTTCAAGTGACCTATTTAGGATTTTCTAAACAAAAAAGAGGATAGGGCTCTGACTTAGGTTTGGATTCTTAGGATTTATGTACATACTTGCTTTAAAGGTTTAACAATCTAAAAACTTCCAAATTATTTCGTACATCATTATCTATTATAGACTAGTAAGGTACCCCAATCCTCACTCATTATTATAAGCTTAAACGAAAAGGGTTCAATTTGAGTGGGAGTTTTTGCTAGCTCACATGGAGGTTATCATCTCACGAGAGTATAAATACTTGCTCCCTCCTAATAAATGACAAAGCTTGGTCCAAAGCTTATACATGAATACATGTGTGGTGTGTGTAAAAGGACATACCAAACCAAATAATAAAATAATTGGTACACATGTAAAATCAAAGCCTAAAAAATAAACAAATAAATTAGTATAAATAAAACATCATAAGTTACAAAATAAACAAAAGGATTAATACAGATGAAAAATCATGAAGAATCACAAAATAAAAACCATAAAAATAAGGCTTAAGATAACACATAACTAACTAATGGATTGACTCTTTAAAGCCAATCCCTTATAGAGTCGCCAAACTATTATAATGTTCAAGTTTGAGAACCTACCCATTAGACACAAAAATATGGAGTCGCCACTAATCTTTTTTATCTAGATGTGATTGACCACCTATGTGAATCTTCTTTCTAAGCTTCTCCTAAGTGTAAACTAAATCCTAAATAGAATAGGTTATGGTCTACATCAACAAAACTAAATTTGGGAGTCTGTTACATGTAGAGAAAGTTTTAGCACCCTATTATGCCTAAAATTGGTACCAAGTTAATCACATGTTATCTTGTTTAAGTTTTAATCGAAAATGATTTTTTGCAAAATCCCTTATGGAGTCGCCTAAAATCCCTATTCCTTTTATTTATTTGCAAAATATTGTCATACAAAAATTCTATAAAAAATATTCTAAGAAAATATCATGCAATAATATCATAATTAAAACATGCAACGATCATGCAAAAATGGTTATGCTAAAATAAATATAATAAAAATTATGCAAAAATATCATACAAATAAATATAATAAAAATCACGCAAATAAAAATAATAAGAAATCCTACAAAAGATTTTTTTTTCTTTTTTTTTCTCATCACTTTTAATTCAATCACAATTAAAAATGCTAAAACAAAAAAAACAAAAATTAAGAAATAAAAAATAAAATTAGAAAACAAAAAAAATCCATGATGGGATGGGTTAGGAAGTAAGTCAAGCGAGATTAGGCGTGAGTTGAGTCTTTTCTAAATAGTATCATTTGCTCTTAGTATTTAAGCCAAAAAACCAAAGCCTTCAGAATTTCTTTCTACTTTTTTTCTCTAGCCCATAAACTTCTCCCTTGAAACTCAAACCTTTGTGTTGCTCAATGATTCTGATTGTCTTAATTACTTCTTAGTTTTTTTATTGTTGGTGATTTCTGATTGAGAATTGTACTTTTTATATAAGTATTGAATCCCATTTCAATTTGAAAATTTTTAATGCCAACTAAATCTAGTAAGAATTTGCTAAAATTTCTTTTCTTTGTTATAGAAACTTGATTCTCAAGAATTACAAAAATCAAATTCTATCTTTAAATTTTAAGTCTAAATAAAATTACGATCTTTTAGAAAAATCAAAATTTATGTTTTTTTTTTTTACCAAATAACAAAACATAAATAAAGATAGAAACACTTTTGAGCCTTTAAATTTGGATTTAAGAAATAGGTTTTAAAACCCAATATCAAAAAGCAATTCAAGACTCAATAATATATAAAAAAAAACCAAAAAAAAACATAGGTGTCTATAAAGGAGAATGCATGATTTTTTTACTTTCTTGACTTAGGAAATATAAGATTACCTAATAAAACTTTTACTATATTGTCCTCGATTGCATATGAATAATACGTCACATTAATAATTTTGACATGTCAATAGCACTTGACATGTGAATAACACGTTATCTTCGTTGAAACTAAATAATTCTGAAAAATAATTTTTTATATTTTCAACAAATATAATAGTTCCTAATGTTGATTGTCGCTATGTGAGGAAAACACATTGATTGTCCTTATGCAAAGAAAACAAATTTTTTTGTGTAATAATATTAAGTAAATATATTTTAGATTTCATATGTAATAATATTAAGTAAACATATTTTACATTTTATTTTTCTTCATATTTTCAACAAATATTGCATTTATTAATCTTAGAAAAGTCTTTTTTTTCAACAAAAATTATGTTTTGATCTTAAAAACATCATCTTTATTGAATTCTAAAAAGTATATTATTTCATGTTTTCAACAAATATTGTGATTTTATCTTAGAAACGTTATCTTTTCCACAAAGACTACATTTTTTATCTTAGAAATGTCGTTTTTATTAAATTCTGAAACATATATTTTTCATGTTTTCAACAAAAACTGTATTTTTATCTTAGAAACATTGTCTTTTCAATAAATACTGTGTTTTCTATCTTAAAAAAATCACCTTTGTTGTATTCTAAAAAACAATTTTTATATGTTTACAAAAAACCTACATTTTTATCATAGAAATGTCATCTTTTCAACAAAGATTATGTTTTTATCTTATAAACATCATCTTTATTGAATTTTGAAAAATATATACTTTTTTTATTTTTTCAATAAAAAACTCTATTTTTATCTTAGAAATGTTATCTTTTCAACAAAGTCTACGTTTTTATCTTAGAAATATCATCTTTATTGAATTTTAAAATATGTTTTTTCATGTTTTAAATAAAAATTACTTTTTTATCTTAAAAATATCATTTTTCAATAAAGACTGCATTTTCTATCTTAGAAATGTCGTCTTTGTTGAATTCTAAAAAATATTTTTTCATGTTTACAACAACGATGTGTTTTTATATTAGAAATGTCCTTTTTTTAACAAAAACTATTATTTTTATCTTAAAAATTTCGTCCTTATTAAATTCTAAAAAAAAATATTTTTTCATATTTTTAACAAAAATCATGTTTTGGAAACAAAGTCATTCTTAAATTATGAAAAAAAACATTTTTCTTATCTTTTCAATGAAAATATGTTTTTAATCATAACTTTTATGAGGATTTCAATATTATTGTGTTAAAAACATTATCTATGTTTAAAATATATTAAGAAAAACTTATTTTCATAATATTTTATAAAAAAAATTACTATGTTTCTAAGGTAAATAACGTTGTTTATATAATTTGAAAATGCAATTAAGTGAGAACAAATGGGAAAAAAATTTCACTTTCCCTTTAAAATATTAAAAACCTAAGGGAGAGAAGAGTTTTTTATTCCCCCTACTTTCCCATTTCTTAATACTATTAGAAATCTTAAAAAGCTCTAATAATCAGATTCCCATGAACCAAACTAAGGAATCAAATTAAGGCTTGTGTTTTCTGTAGCAAACAAAGTCTTAATGACTTTTTACTAGTTTGAAAGTGAGGGAGATAGAATTTGAAAAAGAGTTTGATAGAATTTTGGATAAGCAAATGTGCGGTCTAGCCATCTCTATTTATAGAGACCAAAGGAAGGGTTGTGACCCTTTATTTTTTTCATTCCACTTAAAAGACACAACTTTAAACCAAATCACACTTTTATAAAAAAAATTATAGACTTAATTACTCACCTTTCTAATAATATATCTCATACTAAGGGAATCATTTCAAAAAATTACACTTTTAGTTTAATAGTAGGGCATTATTTAAATGCCCTTTATGGGTATTTGAATGCCATATATGCCAAATGGTAGTATTCATATGCTTTTCATAGGTATTTAGCGATGCTCTTATCATGTTATTATTGAAAAGAAAAACCAAATTCCTCTATTTAAGTCGATTCATCCACACTTCCATTCCTTGTAGAGGAAACTTATCTACTTGCTAGTGGGGAGCTATATGAGCGATAATGTCCATGTATGGTTCTATGAGAAAGGCAATGGACTTTTAAAGAATGATTGGCCACAAAAAAATTTATTTTTTTAATAAAATAATAAAATAAGTTTAAATTTTATTAAAAAGATAATTTTAGACTACGAAAATAGGATTGGATTCGAGAGTCGGTTATAAATGGAAAAAAGTTAGCACCCCTACAGTGCCTATAAAATTGATACCAATTAATCTTGCACTATTTATAACTTTAGACAAAAATGGTTTTTAAATAAAATTTAATTATAATTTTTTTTATTTTTAAGGAATAAGATTATTTAAAAATATTTATTTAGAAATGTCATGAAAATCTCTAAATTAAAGAAACACCTTAATGTAGAATTTCATGGCAAAATTCAAATATAATCCTTTCCGTATAAGATTTACAGCAATATTTCCTTAAAAATAAAAATAATATTCTTTGAAAATAATAATTATTGGTGACTCTTTAACATCTAGGTAGAGTACCAAAAATTATACTCTCCTGAATATTATTTTAAATTCATTTTATTTATTTTTTTTGAAATCAAGTTTTTGAAGGAAGCTTTTTATATAATAAAAATGGAAAAAGCTATAGTAAACCATAAACAACAATAAAAATGGATGTATAAGCATAAAGTGTGCAAGAAAATAAATATATGCAAATGTGTCTTAAATGACAATGAGATTTAAATTTAAGATCGAGTTTTTAAATATAAAAGGATTATCTGGACTCTTCAACCTCTAAGTAAAGTTTAGGTGCAACCTTTTATATTTAAAGTCTCATTTTTCATTTTTTATTCTTTATTCTTTATTTAATTTTATTATTTTAAAAATGAAATTATATGAAAATTCTTAATAAAATAAAATTTCTTAAATACTCCATCATTTATTTGGCATTCAAGAACAAATTATTTCACTAAAAGGTTTCAAATAAATCCTTGAATTTTGGGATAATTTTGGGGTTTTGTGTAAGTTTAGGGTTGTGAAGCTAAATTTAGGTTTTTAACTAAGGCTTAGGGATTTAGATTCCATCTAAAATTTAGGGTTTTCATTTAATGGTTTCCTTTAGGGTTTCAACTTTATGGTTTCCTTTAGGATTTTGATTTAAGGTTTCAATTTAGGGTTTATGGAATTTACAAACATTTCTAAAAATCTCCAAATCTAGGTAGACATTTGGAGTAAACTCGTTTCTTTATAATTTTTCTAAAACATGAATTTTTATATTTTTTATTTATTTTTCTTTTTATTAAAAATTTATTATTATATTTATTAATATTTTATTATTTTATTTTTAACATTTAATAATTTCACAATATTTAGACGAAATTATTATTATTATTATTATTATTATTTAAAAACACAATTTTTAGTTCCTTCCAACATTTAGATAGGGATTTTAAAATTTTTCTTATTATTATTATTATTATTATTATTATCATCTTTTTATTCTATTACATTCTTTTTTATTGTTGTTCTTTACCTTTATTTTTAATTTATTTATTTTATGTATACTTATATCCATTTATTCTATTCATACTTACATTCAACTATTTTTAAACTATTTTTATATTTTATATTTTTATTTTATTATCTACATTATTATTACTATTAGCGTTATTATTTATTATGTTATATTTTTTTATTTTTCTTTCATTTTGTTTTTTTACTTCTAAAACCCTAATCAAACCTATGCAACAAATTCATGACAAGAAATAAAAATAAATAAATAAACAAACTCCACTTCTCCCCCTATAATCGGCCTCCATAAAAATATCAATAAATATGTCAAGCTTTTCCCTACCTATATGCAACCATCATGTAAAGAAGCCATGCACATTCATACTGGAGTGAACGAGTAGAAGATCTCAAAGATGATGGAGCTTTATACTCTTATGTATATACTTCATACAAAAATGCGAACCGAAAACCATAAAAGGTTGAAGCTTTGGGTTTCAACAAACCATATACAGAAAAATAGAGCAAGGGCATGAAAATGATAAAGCTTTAAACCTTTGTAAACAGACCTCACATAAAACCACAAGTAAGGACAAAAGATCTACACCTTAAACCCTTTCTTTTAGACCATTTAGCATTCCTTATTTTATAGAAGCCAATATAAAAAGTTTAAGATCTCTAAGAGCAGCAAATCGTTGACCTTTTCCCTAACCAGTCCTTTTTTTTTTTTTTTTTTTTTTGCAAAATAGAACATGGGCTTTCATCCTTTATGTGAAAAACAAATGAGCAAGGGAAGAAGTATAGTTATTATATTTGTTTTAAAAAAAAACAAAATCCAAAACCAGCAACTAAAACAAAAGCATAACATAGAAATTTAAATTTACCTTTTTGTATTTTCTACCCAAAACAGCAGCCGAACCTTCCTCTTTTTTGATTTCTTTTTTCTGTAGTTCCATTTCTGCCATTTTTTTTAAGTTTGGTAATTTTGCTACTGTTTATCCTCTTCTTCCTATTTTGTGCTATACTTTTTTGTCACTTTTCCCTTTTCAGTTTTTTTTTTTTTGCTTTTTTTACATTTTACCGTTTTTTTTTTTTTTGCTTTTCTCCTCCTTCACACTTCTACTTCAGTTTTTTATTGTTATTTTTTTTTGCTTCCTACTCACTTTGTTGCTTTTATTCTCTTTCACATTTTTACTTCTTTTTTTTTTTACTTTTTTGCCATTCTAAGTTTTTGTTTCCTTTCTTTTTTCTTTTTTTCCATTCACTGCTGTATTTTTTTGTGCTCACTGACCCTAGTTTTTTTTTTTTTTTTCATTTTTTGGTTCTTTTCCCCTGCCTTAAATCCCCATCACAAAAGCCTCAAACCTTTTTTTTTTCAATTTTTTTTTGTTTTTGTTTTACCCATGTTGAAAACTTCATGTCCAGGCTCTCAAAACCCATTCAGTTTCAAAAAAAATTTTAGGCAACCCTTCCTTACATATCCCCAACCTCTTTTTACATCTTCATTAGCTTTTCATGAAACCATTTTCACTTTTTTTGCTTTTGTTCTTTTCCATTTTTTTTCTTTGCTATGGAAACCACCACCATTTTTTTCACGCATACAACAATCATAAGGAGGCTTTTAAGCCTTATGTAAACCCATGCATGATTAGCTGAATAAGCCTCCCTTCTTGACCATGCTTTGGGCCGTCAACAAAAATCTAATATTTTATGAGCCTTGGCCTTAATTTGGGCCTAATATTTATGACCAACTTGGGCTAATTCCCTTTGTTTCCTCTTTGATTTTCTTTGGCCATTTTTTTGTCAAGTTTAATGGTTTACTTGACTTATTATTTTTTTATTTTAAAAGTCTTTTAAATTTTTTGCTTTTATTTTTTATTTTTTCATTTTATTTTATGGTGTCTCATGATCTTATTTTAGGCTAAGCTTTCTTTTTATTTAC
This sequence comes from Durio zibethinus, assembly GCF_047325235.1. Taxonomy (NCBI): domain Eukaryota; kingdom Viridiplantae; phylum Streptophyta; class Magnoliopsida; order Malvales; family Malvaceae; genus Durio; species Durio zibethinus. Next base: position 13,994,082 of record NC_143178.1, read on the forward strand.
TTAGTTTTCTAATAGCCAATAACAAGCCATTAATGGGCTCTAAGAATAAGCCTTCATTAGGCCTTCTCATTGGGTCATTTTAGGCAACCATTCCAAACCAATACAACGAGTCTCACTATGAGCATTTAAAAATAGATTGTGTAACGAGCTTGAAAAATTAGGGTTAGAGCCCAATTGCCAAAACCAAGCCTGATTCAAGGTGATAAAATATCCCGAATAAAATTAGGTGTCTACACTTTACGACCCCATACTTTAAAATAGCCTAAGTTGGGTTTTCTTTTCTTCCATAATTTATGAGGGTTATCTTATTCCTTTTATTCGAAACTCTATTTTGAATGACATGTTAATAATGCCTCACCCTAAAAATGTTGAGGTAGAACAACATGGAATTAACTATTTCCATTTGTACCTTATTTCTCTTTTTAGCCACACTATTAAATTAAGGACTATATGATACAGTCACTGGATGAATTATATCAATGGATTCAAAGTAATTTGATCATAGTACTTCATTCTTAAGATTTTAATCTTAGTATCACAATTTAATTCCATTACATTTTTTTGGATCTTAAATTTTTCCAAAGCTTCATCCTTAAAGTACATTAAGGAAACTAACAATATCACAAGAAATCATCAATGAAAGTGATAAAATATTTCTTTCCTCTTATAAATGGAGTTCCATGCAAGTCACATACATCATTATGTACTAATTCAAGCAATTGTGTACATCTTTCTATCTTAAAAAATGATTTTCTTGTAATTTTAGTAAGCACATATCTTGCATCTTTCATAATTTTTTTTTATATATGGAATTAAATTAGACATAGACATTTCTAACATTATATTATACTGTAATGTCCCAATCTATAATGTCATATATCAAAAGAATCAACCATATAAATAGAATTGTTCATCTTATTATTGATAATAATTAGGATATATTAAGCTTAAACATCCCATTGTTGGCATAACCCTTGCCCTAAAAAATGCCACCTTTTGATAATACAAAATTGTCCCCTTCAAACACTAATTTGAAAACAAATTTGTTAAGTAAACTAGTAAACATAAGAGTCTTTCTAACTTTCAGAACAAACAAAACATTTGTAAACATTAATGCATTTCCATGTTAATGGTACCTTATCAATAATAAATTATACAATGAAAGATTCATTCATTTACATTTTATATTGCTTGAATTTGTATAAAATGACTTCAACTTCAACAAATTGTTCCATTACTTGTTTCATTTCAACTATTTTTAACATGTTCCATCTTGAAATTAGGAACTTTTTGCTAGTTGCATCCTCTTTCATATATCTTGTATTAAGTTTATCCCATAATTCTTTTGTAAATGTACAATTGATGTATGTATCAAAAAAAGAATTGAACATACTGTTTAATATGCACCCCATACATGTGTAGCATCATTCTCCCATTTTTATCTTTCTTAACCTTTATCAATTGTTTCCTTTTTTTTCTTTTTTGGTTTAAAAGATGTTAAAACATATGTTATGTTTAATGTGGTGAGGAAGGTATGTATATTTTGCTGCCACCTTAAGAAATTTCCACCATTAAAGTGTTCCAACTTTTGAAAATTGGTATCCATTTCTCTAAGTGAATTGGACTTCTCCATTTTAATTATAAGAATCGAGAAATAAGTATGTAAATTGTTGCTAGAAAATTAATATGACATCAAGGCTACAAGGTCTTCCTCCACTTGTTGAAGCAGTCATTTTACAATGTAAAACAATGTAACACCAATGGAGAATTGCACCAAATGATTATAAATATCTGGCCATAAGGTGTGTTTGAAAAATACTTTCCTTTAGACTTATTTCACCCCCACCAAACCTTGGGATGCAAAAGGAAAACTGAAATAGTCTATGAGATACAATGTAGCCAATGTTTGAATTTACTTTGCACTAATGAAGTTCAAACCACTAAACACCTTTAGAGAGAATTGTCACAACATGAGGGTCAGGAGCCCGATCGTAGGATATGTGGAAAAATGGGTAAAAAGTATTTTCAACAAAATCAAAATTGAGGAGTCACTACCAATCTTTTTAAGGTATGACTAGCCACCAAAAACTTTTATCTTTTTAATGAAACATTTAAAATGAATTTAAAGTTTATTAAAAGAATATTTACAATCTGTGAAATTAGAGTTGGGTCTGGGAGTTGATTATACATGGGGAAGGATTAGTATCCCCATAGCACTCATTGGAAATGGTACCAATTGATTGTATGTAATCTTTGAATTTTAGTAAAGATGATCCTACTATAATGTTTATAGATTAATTCCTTGCTTTCACTTGTTTATTCCCAAAATTTGAATCTTTTTTTTTTATCAAAAATTTCTTTTGAAAATGACAATTTTTTTTAACTTTTTGAAAATCAAAACAATTTATTTTTCAATCAAGATGAAAAATCATAGGTATCGAGGTGCTTCCTTCACCCTTTACATTTAGGCAGAGCTTAAAAAACACCTTTAACTTTAGGAGTTTTCAAATTACCCTACAAAAATTATGATAATACTTCACGTAAATAATAACCATTAAGAATGTTCTATATTTTGGCCAAATCTCAAAGGTTATTTTTACTTGAAGTATTACCTTATTTTTAAACACTTTTTTTTTTATAAAGCATCTGCATGGTACGCATGAATACAACAATATATAATAAATGTATGATAGTTGAATATGAATGATAAAATGTAAATGTGTGACAATTTAAGAATGCATGTAACAATAAAGTAAAACGAGATGCAAATGCATGAATGGGATCAAAAGTTAGTTTGGTTTCTTAGGGTTTAAGGTAGGTTCATCTATGGTTTAGGGTTTGGGGTTGGTTTGGGATTTAAGTTCAGTTTATGGTTTAGTTTGGGGTTTGGAGTTAGTTTGGGGTCAAGGTTAGATTTTAGGGTTTAGTTTAAGGTTCGTGTGTTTAGGGCTAGATTAAGGTTAAAGGTTAGGTTTAGGGTTTAGGTTTTTGTTTTAAGGTTTAGAATTTAGTTTAGAATTTAAGATTTAGGTTAAGGCTTAGGGTTTTGGTTTAGGGTTTGCATGGTGGTTTAGGGATTTGTGTGGTGGTTTGGGTGTTTGCATAGTGGTTTGAATTTTAGGATTTCCATAGAGAATGCAAGTAACAAAATAACCAAAATTTCATTAATAAAAATGCAACCTTTAATGCATGAAATATCGATGAATATGGAAACCAAGACTTGGCTTATTTTTACAAACACTTCACAAACTAAACATGCATGCAATAAACATAGTAAAATGGATTAAACACTAAGGTTTTAGGAACTAAGGAAGGTTTCATGAAGCCATGATGTTAGCTTTATAGGTTAGATGGTGATCCAAGAGGGGGGGTGAATTGGATCTCTCCAAATTCTTCCCAAACAATGATTTCAATATAGTTGAATGGAAATTAAGACAATAAGCACTTTTGATGAAAATATAATCCAAACAATAACAATTAATGAACTTAAAATCAAATATGAACAACAATAAATTATAAGGAGATAAGGATAGAGAAATCAAACACAATGATTTATAGAGGTTCGGTCCTTCTCCACAAGACACTCACGTCCTCTCTCTTGGTTGTCCACACCAAGGCTTCAATCCACTAATTGAAAAAAAATTCTTACAAGATACAAATCTATCTTGTACTAAATCTCTATTTTTTCCTCAAAGCTTAGATAGCAACCTCTACCCTTATAATATCAAGAGGATACCTCACCTCTTGTTCTCTTCCACCCTTGTATATCCAAGATAATTTTGCAAACAATAGAACAACCTCTCTAAGGCTAAGTGTTTGCTAAGTTTAAGTATAAGAAAATGATGAATGAACAACAAATATAATTTGGATACAATAAAGACAAAGATATGGGCTTTGAAGCTCTAAAAACTCTTCATTCTTTAAAAGAATGAAAATATGGCTTGTTGGCTTTTTCTCTCTTGATTCATCAATCTTCTTGGTGTGTTGGAGTGCCCAATTTATAGAGAAATTGAAGAGGTAGCCGTTGGAAGTGTTTGGGAGAAGAAAATAGCCTTTGGAAGCATCAAAAAGTAGCCATTGGAGTGTTTTTTCCCAGAGTTGATCGATCCCTTGCTTGAGGGCATCGATTGGTTCATGTTTTGAACCATTTTTCACTTGAAAATCATGACCCGATCGATCCCTTCCATGAGGGGATCGATCCTGTCAGTGGGTGGGTGGTTATCTTTTGTTTTGTACTCTACTCACTAATTTGATCATATCTTGAGTTATATAAGTCCAAATCACAAACCGTTTGAAGATTTAGAAACTAGACTTAAAGGGCTTTCTATCATATAAAATTCATCACCTAATTCATTAAGTACGAATTATAGTGAATTTTAAAATTTATGCTTTATGCAGTTTTTCTGACAACTGCAGAGTGTCTAGTAAAAATTCAAAATCTTTTCTTAGAAAATTTGGATTTTGATTTTGTTCGATCCATTAGAAAGTAGACTCAAAGAGCTTTCCAACCATATAAAATTAAAATATTAAGACTTTGTGAATTAATACAAAAAAATAAAACAAGCTTAATGTTGAAAAACTTTATTCTTGTAAAACAGCTTTTTTAAGTTAATCTATTTCTCAAAACCAATATTATTAAAATTATATTAAGTCCAAAATGAATAAATTCACTTTAAAAACAACAATTAGACTTTCATTTAAGCTTAAATAAATAATCTTTAAAGATAGATTTGGTTTGAGAAATATGAAAACAAAGAAAGGTTTGTTTAAGCTTTGAAAATCATATTAATTATTTAGTACCAAAATATAAAACTTAAGAACATGTACTAAATAAATCTTTTTCAAAATCTTGATCAAGTTTATTTAGCTTTAATGTTTTTTCATTTCAAAATAAGGATCAATTCAAGGCTAACAATATGTCCCTTTTTGATATGACAAAACTTAAAGATAAATTTGCTTGATGAAAAACTTTCTTTGAAACATTTAGGATTTTGAAAAAACATTTTGAAAAACTCACCCTCAATTTGTGCATCCTAATCCAATGGCAAAACTCCCTCTCAATTTATGCATCCTAATCCAACACAACTCAACAAACATATGTTAGAGCATATATAGCAATTAAGCACACATAAACATATATGTATCAAGCATAAGCAAATTTGTTTATGTAATATTTCTACTCCTTTTTGTCATAGAAAAAAGGCATGAGCATATTAATAAGCAAATAAACACAAAGAGGCATCATTAACAAATATATTCATGAAACATTTCTCCTCTTTTTTGCTTATGCTCTTTACACCAAATGTTTAAACTCCTATATCAATTGCAATAAGCATACAAGAAGAAATATCTCTAAACTTTCTCCCCTTTTTTGTCATTTTAAAAGAAAGAGAGATCAATTCAAGGCTTGGGACAAAGTGCTTGATACCAATAATATCAAGAGTATTTTGAATGCATGTAATCAAATTTAATATGCACAATGAAGTTCACCTACATGTATTCAAGCAAAAAAGCATAAGTGTATCCAACTTTAGCATTTTAGCACAAGTCATCAAATTTACTACATTAAATTTATGAGCAAAGGATAATGAATGATATGCAATCTACTGATAAATAATGTTAGGATAAGATGTGCTAGAACCTAAAACATCAATAGCAATTAAGCATAAATTCAAGCGTACATACAAGCTCATACCAATTGTTATGGATACCAATTGTTAAAGATATGTAATGATAAAGTATACCAATTGTTATCACAAAACAAATCAAGCAAAGTTATATTCTAAAATTTCTCCTCCTTTTCAAAATAAGGATTAATCAATTTCAGGCACATAAACAAGTGTTTATGAAAGTTTTAAAAAAAATTCTTTAGCAATTTTGACACAAATTGTTACCAATTGTTAGCAATTTTATTCAACAACTTTCATAGAGCACACATGCTTCAAGCATATGAAAGATTTATTCAATATATGCATAAATGATAATAGTAATCTTTCATAAGCTACCCTATCCAAACAAGAACCAAAAGCTCATATGTATATAATAAATCATAAGTACTAATGAGCAATGAGGTTCAATTATCATCATGTCATAACAAAAATTATATAAGCATGATTTTCCAAACATGATAAGCACATATGCTATAGCAAAGAAATAATGAAAGCATAATTTTTCAATTATAATCCAAATTATTTCAATGCAAAACAATGTACTTAATCTAAGCATATGCAAGTAATCAAACATATATTTATTTCAGACAAAATCACACAAGCATATGCAAGAACATTTCAAAACATGTCTAGCAATATACCAAAAAAATGCAAACCTTTAGACACAATATAGTACATGATATCTCAATGGACTCAATCAATGAACATGTTCAAAGAAATTAATCTATTTAACTCATATCCATGTCCAAAGATTCAAACGATATTCATGCAATTAAAAATATTAATCAAAGCAATCAAGAACTAGGCATGAATATTAATGAAGGTGAATTAATCAATCTAAGCTTTAAAAAATATTAAAACAAATTTTATCAAGTAGCTTGGTGATTAATTTGTGCAAAGCGTTCACAAATTCAAACACAATATCTCATTGTTACACCTATAAAAGCAAGCATTTATCAAATCATGCATTAAACATTATAAATCATAGGCACATAGCATAGATTCAATACAATTACCTCCATTCTTATCAAGCTATGTTATTGTGCTCATTGTAGTTAAGTGAGGCTTTGAATCTTCCATTCCACATCATTTGAGCTAAGTCTTTACTGCACATGGGCTTGATTGATGAAGATGACTTGCTTTGCTTGTTCCACTTGAAATTCCAAAAATGTAGACTTATTCAAGCTCATTTCAAGTTCTCCTAGCATAAACTTAAAAAAATTTCTTGACAAAGGATTTTCATTAGATGCATCAAGAAAATCAATTGATAAAAATTATACCAATTGTTAGAAAATAATTCCATATTCTAAGTCATAAGAGACAAAAGAAAATTTATTCACAAGTTCAAGTTGCCAATTACAAGGGAGATATATATTTAAGCTAGAGGCCATATATCAATTTAAACATCAAATAGCACAAGAATGGCACTAAAGCAAAAGTTATCATGTAATGTGCAAAAATCAAACCTTTTAAATCATTCATGAACACAAAATAGACACATTCAATATTCATATATATTTAATAAATCACCAAGGAATATGCCAAAATAAATTTTAGGCCATATCAAGACTAAAAACTCAAGGAAGACATATTTATCATCAAAAACATATTCAAGAAAATTTTTAGCACAAAAGCATAAATATGTCTACACAAATTATAGGCCATAATCAATAATGACTTGAGCTAAAAATAAGCATCATAAGAAATTCATTTACTTAAGTCATGTTGTAACCATGTCAAGTCAAGAAAAATCACGTTTATCATATATGCACACACTTGACAAGAATAATATATGAACCAATAACACATATCATTTACAAGCAAGTAGTTCATCATATTCGAAATCACAAATCAAGAGGTTAACAATTCAAGCATTTTAAACCACAAGCATTAAGGTCAAATTGAATTAATGATCATACAAGCATATACCTTGACCAAGACTAGAGATGAACCAAGAATCAATATATTCCATTTAAGCACATAATGTTCATCAATTCATTAACACAAGAGAAGAAATAAATCTTGAATTAATAAAGATAAATAATTAAAGCATATCTCAAGACTATTTCATAAGAAATCAAGAGATGAACAATCAAACATCAATATATATGATTTAAGCACAAGATGTTCATCAATTCACAAATCAATAGTTATAACAATTTAGAATATAGCAATCAAGTTTTAAAAAAAATATTTCACACTATCCAAGCATTAAAAACAAATTGAGTAATTTTAATCAACATAATCATGTAGGCATATTCAACAATCACAAATCACTATATATAAAAATCACAAAATCATTTCCATTATGCCAAAATCATTTAAGTAAATAAAAATTTAACACCACAATCAATTTCAATAAGTATCTCAAGCATACTTACGAGCAAAATAAGTATTTTCAATTCAAGCTCACATTTTCTCAAGTAAAATCGGTATATTCAATATATATCAATAAAGTATATACCAATATCCATTAAACATTCTATGTCTAACAAGAATAGGCAACCAAATTTTGCATAATCAATTAAGCATTTAAATTTTATCAAGAATAGGTAACCAAATCCAAATTCTCCTCAAATAAAAGTTTAGAGGTTACCCATTTCTATTGTGTGTCTAGAGTATTCAATCTTCAATCTCACATTGTAGCTCCTTGCTCTAGCACACCTACAAGAGACAATCTCATTGGATTTTTGGTACCTAAATTGCTTTGGGTCCTTTAGAGTTAGTGACCAAGTCTTTTGTTCCTTTAGGAACCCATACTTGCCTAATTCTAAATGGAACTTTTCTTCTAATAGGACAAGTATGTATAGTATGACCATGAAAATTATAAAAATTACATTTAATTATTTTAGTACTAAATGAATTCTTTAAAAGATTTTGTTTTTCATTCATCAAATCATCAAATTTCTTTTTCAAATCAAAATTTCCTTTTTCTAAGAATTCATTTCTACGTTGAGAGGTTTCGAAATCTATTTTTAATTATTCATTTTCTTTTTCCAAAACATTTTTTGCATTTATTAAAAACTCATTCTCTACATTCAACTTTGAAATCATTTTCTTATATTTCCTCTTCATTGATTCACATTCAACATATAGCTCATTATAAGCATCTTGCAATCCATCAAAAGCATATAAATTTGAATCAATAGAATTAAAGGTTACCTCCAAATCTTTAAGAGCCATGAGACATGAAGCATTTCGGTTAGATTGTTGTCTTTCATGTATTTCCTTCAACTTCTCCCATATCTCATTTAAGGTTGGACACTTTGCTATCAAGTTGAATTTATAGGAGTCAAGAACTCCATATAGTAAGCACTTGGCCTTGGCATCATCCATCACTTGCCTCATGTACTTTGCATCATTTGAAAGAGTTTTAAGCCCTTTTTCAATCACATTTCAAGCTCTAAAATCTTGGGCCATAATGCACATCTTCATCTTTTTTCTACATTCGTAAAATTCAAATTTATCAACCATAGGAGCTTTGAGGACTTCCTCACCATTTTGGAATCAAAATTGAGCCATAGGATCTTTTCTCAAGGTGGTTAAACCTACAAAAATGAGACCAAAGCTCTAATACTAATTATTAGCTTTATAGGTTAGATGGTGATCCAAGAAGAGGGGTGAATTGGATCTCTCCAAATTCTTTCCAAACAATGATTTTCAATATAGTTGAATGCAAACAATAACAATTAATGAACTTAAAATCAAATATGAACAACAATAAATTATAAGGAGATAGGGATAAAAAAATTAAACACAATAATTTATAAAGGTTGGGTCCTTCTCCACAAGGCACTTACGTCTTCTTTCTTGGTTGTCCACACAAAGGTTTCAATCCACTAATTGAAGAAAAATTCTTACAAGATACAAATCTATCTTGTACTAAATCTCTATCTTTTCCTTAAGGCTTAAATAGCAACCACTGCCCTTACAATATCAAGAGGATATCTCACATCTTATTCTCTTCCACCCTTGTATATCCAAGATAATTTTGCAAACAATAGAACAACCTCTCTAAGGCTAAGTGTTTGCTAAGTTTAAGTACAAGAAAATGATGAATGAACAACAAATATAATTTAGATACAATAAAGACAAAGATATGGACTTTGAAGCTCTAAAAACTTTTCATTCTTTGAGAGAATGAAAATATGGCTTATTGGCTTTTGCTCTCTTGATTCATCAATCTTCTTGGTGTGTTGGAGTGCCCAATTTATAGAGAAATTGAAGAGGTAGCCATTGGAAGTGTTTGGGAGAAGAAAATAGCCTTTGGAAGCACCAAAAAGTAGTCGTTGGAGTGTTTTCGCCTAGAATCGATCGATCCCTTGCATGAGGGGATCGATTGGTTCATGTTTTGAACCTTTTTTCACTTGAAAATCATGACCCGATCGATCCCTTCCATGAGGGGATCGATCCTATCAGTGGGTGGATGGTTATCTCCTGTTTTGCACTCTACTCACTAATTTGATCATATCTTGAGTTATATAAATCCAAATCACAAATCGTTTGAAGATTTGGAAACTAGACTTAAAGGGCTTTCTATCCATATAGATTCATCACCTAATTGATTAAGTATGAATTATAGTGAATTTTAAAATTTACACCTTGTGCAGTTTTTCTGACAACTACAGAGTGTCTAGTAAAAATTCAAAATCATTTCTTAGAAAATTTGGATTTTGATTTTGTTTCATCCATTAGAAAGTAGACTCAAAGAGCTTTCCAATCATATTAAATTCAAATATTAAGACTTTGTGAATTAATACAGAAAAATAAAACAAGCTCAATGTTGGAAAACTTTGTTCTTATAAAACAGCTTTCTTAAGTTAATCTATTTCTCAAAACCAATATTATTAAAATTGTATTAAGTCCAAAATGAATAAGTTCACTTTAAAAACAACAATTGGACTTTCATTTAAGCTCAAATAAATAATCTTTAAAGATAGATTTGGTTTGAGAAATATAAAAACAAAGAAAGGTTTGTTTAAGCTTTGAAAATCATATTATTTATTTAGTACCAAAATATAAAACTTAGAACATGTACTAAATAAATCTTTTTCAAATCTTGATCAAGTTTATTTAGCTTTAATGTTTTGTTATTTCAAAATAAGGATCAATTCAAGGTTAACACATGATCAAGGGATTAACCAAAACCTTGATGACCAATTTTATATTACATTGTTCGATCAAAAACAAGTTAGAATGTCTCTACCATTTTGCTTTAAATCAAACACATGTAAAAAAAATAAAATTCGCCAAAAAGTTCACTAACTCCACATGTAGAAAAGTAAACAAGAACACAAGCAATCAAACATGAAATGAACAACATTTGGCTATAAAAACAAGCTTGAAAGATTTGGCTAAGCAATGGGGAATGCTTGGCCGAATGGCATTTCCACAATCATGCAACCTTCAATAGAACATGTATCAGCTAGAACATATATCAAACACTTAGAAAACTTACTTGTAATGGCATTTTATTACCTAAAGATTGTAATCAAACATGTAGTAAGCTACCTAAAGAGCAAATATTAGAAATATGAAAACTAACCAAACATCACATGCAAACTGTGAAAAACATGCAACAAGCATGCAAATACCATACAATATATAACATTTAAATCATCAAAATACATTATTCAAAGAAAGGAAAAAAATAGAAAAACACCCAAAAAAGGCTAGACCATAGAGGAATGGAGGCTTGGCTAACCTTTCCATAAGCTTTTTAATGGTGGAATGTTTCTTTTCCTTGATCTCATTTGTTTCAAAACCAAACTATTGATTTGTTGGTTGAATTTTTTGATTAAGTTTGGAGTTATGTAAGGAAACAACCATGGAGAAAGTTGTTCCTCTTTGAAAAATTATAAAAAAATCAAAGAAAACTAACATGGAAGGGCATAGAAACTATCATGAAAATGCATAGGAGTAGAGATAGATTTATACCTTTCAAAGCCTCTCCCAATTTTTTTTTCTCCCTTTTCCAACTGTTGCTTCCTCCTTCAATTCCTAACCTTAAATGATGAATATAAAGGCCATGCAAATGCATGAGAGCCTTTGATCAAAATTGTATCCAAAGGTTACTAGCTCTTATCCAAGTTTATTTTCTAAGCAATCATCTTTCACCTTGAGATTTAGGCTTTTGAAAGATTAATGGTTCATGATGAATCCAACACAAAATAAGATTTTTGGTGCATTTGGAACAGAGTGAAAAAGACCCTTTTGCCTTTTTTAAAGTTTTGATCTTTTATGCAATTTTCTTGGAAAAGCATGATTTCTTCTTTGTTTTTGTGATTTTAATACACCAAAAATCATAAAATAATATGAAAACATGATTTGAAAGTTTTTGTGAAAAACTGACCTTGGGAATATCTTTCGCTTCTTGTCCTAGTGGCAAAGATGTCTTAAGGAAGATATTAAAGCTTGGGTTCAAACCAAGCCACCCTTCCCCTTTTCTATGTAATAAGGCGTTGCCTTCCTTTGAACAAAAAAAAATTACAAAAATGCCTGTAAAAGGGTATTTTGGTAATTTCATACCTCTGAAGTGTGATTGCGATTTTTTATACACCAAAAATTATAAAATAATTTCAAAACACGATTTGAAGTGTTTCACAAAAAATTGAACTCGAAAAGATCAAATTACAAAAATACTCCTAAAAGGTATTTTAGTAATTTTGCACATGCCAAGGTGCGATCAAAGTTTTTAATACATCAAAAATCATAAAATAATACGTAATCATGATCTAAAATCTTTCATGAAGAACAAACTTCGAAAAAGTTAAATTATAAAAATACCCTTGAATGGTATTTTAGTAATTTTACCTTTCCCAAATTACAATTAGGGTTTGTAGTGCATTAAAATCATCAATTTCAATCCCAAGCCTTGTTAATCCTATTTAGTTGTGAAATTTAAAAGTTTACCCAAGTTTTTTCTGATTTGACAAATTTTGACCAAATTTGACCAGATTTGATTTTTTTTAATCAAGTTTGACCAAATTTGACATGAGGCATTTGGGTCAAATTGATCCTAAATTCGATTTTGAAAACTTGTCAAAGTTAGGGAGATTTTAGATTTGAATTGAGTTGGACAACTAGCTAGATTTTATTAAGATAAAATTAAGTGTTTATAAGAATGAAAATACTACTTTAAAGCTTGTGTTTTATGTAGCAAACACAATCTTAATGACTTTTCACTACTTTGAAGTGAGGGAGATAAAATTTGAAAGAGAGTTTGATGGAATTTTGGATATGCAAATGAGTGGTTTGGCCATCTCTATTTAAAAAACCAAAGAGAAGGGTTAGGACCCTTTATTTATGTCATTCCACTAAAAAAAGACAACCTTAAACCAAATCACACCTTTATAAATGATTATAGACATAATTATTCACCTTTATTATAGTAAAAAATCATATCTCATACCAAGAGAAATCATTCAAAAAATCACACTTTTTGCTTGAATAGTAGGGTGGTATTTGAATTCCCTTCATGGGTATTCGAATGCCCAATGTGTCGAATGGTAATATTTTGATGCTCTTCATGGGTATTCAATGCTCTAGTGATATTCTATTGAATAATCCGAAACAATGGGTGGGCATTTGAATGCCCTAATAGGGTATTTGAATTACTTCAAACAAAAAGATGGCTTCCAAATCATGATATTTTAGTATTTGATCTTCATGTTTCCAAATCATGTTTCTTTCTTACTTAACTTTGATTTCTCATAATACACTATTAAATCTTAACTTAATCAATTTCCTTTCACTATTTTGAAAATTATTCCAACATGGCAAAGATATTATGTCAAATTTTTAAATAGAGGAGTCACAACCTTGTGCTTTAGATTTGGGCTTTTATGGGTTTTTTTTTTATTTGTAAATCTAAATCGATAAAAAAGTAAGGAAGGTAAAAAGAAATTTTTGGATAACTTTTAGGTTATTACTAACATCATCAACAATAGTAGTTGATAGTGCCAACATCATATTCTAGAGTTAAAAGTGGTCATAAGTAGTTGTTCTTGAGTGTTTAAAAGGGTAGGAGAAAGTCAAACTTAGAGAGAGGGAAAAAGAAGAAACATAAAACAAAATAAAGAACAAACAAATAATGAAAGGCAATAAAAAAATCCATCATCTAGTGTTCCATATGGATTGAAAAAGTCCACATCATCAGAACTCAAACAATTAAATGATAAAAGTTTGCAACAGAAGCTAAATTAATGCCACGTCATCTTATCAATATACACATCAACATATTTAACAGAAGAAATTTAAACCATATTATCATTTGGATCAAGATTTTAAACATGGAAAGTAAAGGTAATGTCAATATTGAAATCATTATAGAGAGACTAAATTCACATTTTTGCTTAAGTATATGGATTGGTAGCACAATTTGATATTTTGGATTTGAATAATTTTGATTTTAGATTTTTTGAATTTGACCATTGGATCATTGGGGTTTAATACTTTGGTTAATTAAATTTAATACTTTGGTTATTCATATTTAATTTACTAACTTCTAAAATAAAAAATATAATTAATATTATATAAAAATTAAAATGTTAAAGTTAAATAATTTAAAAATAATTTACTAATAATATGAAATTATATATTTTTAAATATAAAATTAAATGATTAAATTTTTAATGAATTTTATTGACTAATATTTAGTATTTGTTTTCAATAATTCATGTATTAACTATTAATTTATTATTAGTCATTCATATTAATATTTGATACAATCATATTCGTTTTACATTATTCATGAGTAATGAATTGAAAATGAACAAATAATTGGATAATTTCAAGAAGACTCCCCGTTAAAGTCATCACTTAAGAGTAAATAATGTAAAAAAGAGAAAATGTGATTAGCATTGATTACTTAATTGGCATAATAGTCAAATCTTAAAACTTAAAAAAAAAATTAAAATATCAAAATTAGCTAGATATAGTATTAATCTAATTTAAATAATTAACCTTTTGAATAGCTAATAGTACAAATTTACAATTAAAAATGAAGATGACATAATTGTCTATTGGTTATTCGCGTGGCAAGGCATAACATGACTTTACCTGGTAAGTTTGGTTTTAATTTTTAACTTTTACATCATGTTTGGATTGAGGTAAGGGGAGAGAAAGGAAAGGAATGAAAAGGAAACAAAAGGAAATGGGGAATCCTTTCCCTTATTTGTATATGACATAAAAAATAAAGAAAAAAAAAAGGTATGCTTAGCTCCTCATGGTTTTTCTCAACTTTCTTCATTTTTTAACTAATCCAAATTAGGAAAAAGGAAGAGAAAGGAAAAGAATAAAATTTGTAAAATATAAAATGACTATTATATTCTTATTATATTCTTATTAATTTCTCTAAATTAAAAGTGTATGATTTTGAATTCTGAAATTAGATTGAGAATACAAAACATCATTTAACAATAAATTTATTGTCTATAATTTTTTTTCTTATTTTTATGAATTTGATAAATTTCATTGATAACTATTTTTATAAAAGAAATAAAAGAAAATTGAAAACGTGAAATATGTTAACATAAACATGTAAATGTTAAGCAAAAACAAAGATTATCGAAGGTTATAATAAAAAAAATAATATAATAAATCATTTCCTTCCATTTCCATTATTTAACAAAACAATGATTGTTAAAATTTTTTTACTTTGTTTTACTTTATTAATTTTAGCTATATAAATAAATGATACATATATCTTTTCCTTTCCTTTAATTAACTTTCCTTTCTTTTTCTTTACTTTACTTTCTTTTCTTTTACTAATGTTTATCCAAACATAACGTTAGGGTATAAGATTTGATTTTGAGTTTTAATTGTATATATGACAAAAACAATATAAATACATATATAAATTATACTGTATAGTTTTCGTAAAAAATTTTAAAAAGTTTATTTTTTTAATACAATTAATCTTAATATTAAATACTTATATATTATAAGATAATATTATGATTCTACATCTAAATTATATATTTTTAAAATTAATAATTTTTATCTTTATTATTTATTAATAAATAATAAAACTAATAAAATTTTATATATAAAATTAAATTAATTAATTGATCGCCTTTTATCTTTTGATATTTTCTTTTCTTCCAAAACTTAAAATATAAAATATAAACAAAAACCAAAAAATCTCGCCAATTTAATTCCATCCTTAAATTTAAGGTTAAGTCATTTTAAATTTAAATTAATATCTTTTTGAATTAATTCGAATATAAATTAGATTGAAATTAAATCAGATTAAATTCAAATAATTTGAAGTTCAAATAACATCAAATTTAAAATTTAAATTTGAATTAATTTAAATACAAATCATGTAAAATTTAAATCATATCAATTTTGAATTATTGATTTTTTTTTATCAAATTAAAGATCGATAATAGGACGAATTTTTCTATTCACGTAAGCTTTTGCCACACCTTCCCTAAAAGGCATCGAATAAGACAGCGCCATGGCAATAGACAAAATTATCCCGCGTTGGAAAATGGAAGGCATGATATTGATAATGGATAACTCTTCCTTCTTTTTCTCGGCATTTCTATTCCTTACCTTAACTCTTCAAATCACAATTTCAAATCATAATTATCCAAAAGAAAAAGAAAAAGAAAACAACACAATTTCGCAACAGACTTGGTTTTGGCTTTGGCTTTGGATGCTAACAAAAATTGAGCACCAAATAGGGCACCACCATTTGAGAATGTCAGCTTCCTTTTCTTGCATTTAAATGACATTTACTAATGAAAGATTAGTTTAATCGATAAGAATTAATCATAGAGATCTTAAATTCAAGTTTAGTTGATAAATTTTTATTAAAATTATCTCAAATATATTACTTACAATTATTATTCTTAAATTATAAGATGTGACATATTTTGCTTTAATTTAAAAAATTACACAATTTATTTATCTAAATTTTTTTCACAAAAAAAATTTAAAACATTCATTACATGCGCCATAGACAGTTTAATCCACCATAAAAGCCTCCATCATGACATTCACATATAACATTCCACCCATTACATAAATTATAAATATCAACGCTTCCTAAATTTCAAATATGAATTATTTTTTTCAATGTAATTTCTTATTAAGATTATTAGGCAATGCCAAATCATGTTACAGAGCAAAATTCTCATTTGTTAATATATATCAAAACCAACCTTTTAAAAGTAATTAAAGCAGCCTGGTCTAAAGTCGAAACAGATCAAAAGTTGCACCAAAAGCAAAAGCCGAAAAACTAAAAGCAAAAGTAATAATTACAACCACCGAGATCCACCCAACAAGAACAAATGGGACAGATATCCACATCAAAGTATAAATGTAAAAAAAAAATAAACAAAAAGCAGTGGCCAACGGGGAATTAAGGGGAAAAGAGGGGGGAAAAAGAAAGATACAGACAATTGGCACCCTATAAAGGAAATAATAGACCGAGGTCAAGCATACAACAAAGCCACCAAACTTAACATGCTAATTATGGACATAACAAAAGCAGGGATAATCCATCTACCCGTTAGAGAAAATGGTATTATGGCAGCCATAACCTAACTCATCGAGAATCATCTGCATCATTGACATTATCAGGTTGTGCATCAATACCTTCTCGCAAACTAGAACCACGATGCTCCTCGATACGCCTTGTTACTTCAGACATGGAGGGGCGCTTGTCAGGGTATTGGGCAGTACAATCTACTGCAAGTTGCAAGAGTTGAACCATCTCTTCCTCCACATTCTGATACCTGAGGAGTTCAAGATCAAAAACCTCAGAAGTCCATTCCTCCCGAACAACAGACTGCACCCATCTTGGGAGGTCAATCCCTTCCTCATTCAAGATTGAATGGGTGGGGGCTTTCCCAGTCAATAGCTCCAAAAGCAACACGCCAAAGCCATAAACGTCAGCCTTTTGTGAGGCTTTGCGGGGGTCAGTTACCTCTGGTGCCCGGTACCCAGTCACTCGGCTGGGTGTGGAGGAAGGCCCTACAAGTTGTGCTAGGCCAAAATCAGAAACTCGAGCTTCATAGGATTTAGTGAGGAGGATATTTGATGATTTTATGTTTCCGTGAGAGACATTAGGGCCTTGAGAGTGCAGGTACTCGATTCCACGGGCAGCTCCAAGAGCAATTCCAGATCTAATGTCCCAGTTCAGTGGTGTCCTTCCTGCTCCTTTGTTCCCTGCATCCCAAAAGTTAACAGTATAAATATGAAGGAAAAATTAATGCTGAATAGAGCACTACCATTCCCGACCATGATGTAATCTCCATAAATAGCTGAAAATGATGCTAAATATATCAACCAAGTTTGATGACAAACACTTGGACGAAAGCGAAATTGAATTTTGCTCATAAAAGTAGAGGCAAATGGCAGAATGAGAAGATCAACGCAGCATACGAAGAATGAGTAGCATCCACATATGAAATTGAGCAAGTTCAAAAGAAGCAAATTCAGAATTACTTTAAATTCCACTCATTTAAGCAACCTATTTTATCAGTTTTTTTAAAAGAGAACCAACCCATAATCTCCTCACAGATAATTCAGGCATACGAAATGAATCCTCATCTAAAATAATAAAAAAAAAAAAACAAAACAAAACTCAGTAATCATCTCCACCAACGGATGATGGATAATGTAAATGATAACAACTATTCACCAACATAAATCTGCAAAAAGCAAAAGCAATGAATGATCCAAAAAGGGTTGCTCTGAATTTTTTTAAAAAAAAATTGCTCACCATGCAAAAGGGCAGATAAGCTTCCCATGGGCATGTAATCATAGACAAGAAGCTTCTCATCCCTACTGTAATAGTAAGCTATGAGAGGGACCAAATATTGATGATTCATAGCTCCAACTCCTTCAATCTTATCCTTAAATTCCCTCTCAGAAATTGTCACATCCTTGAGCCTCTTGACAGCCACTGCATTTCCACCTTCCAACACTGCTTTATATGCTGTTCCAAACGTTCCTTTACCTAAAACCTCAGCGGAAGCTCTCAACAAATCCTCCAAATCAAACACTGTCGTCGCATTCCCAAAGAAAACCAACTTCTTAGCTCCGGTCCCATTGGTTTCACCTGCTTTCACTCCACCACCACCCACCATTGCTGCTGCTGCTGCTGCCGCCGCCACTGAATACCCATCTCCATATCCACCATTCTCCAATTCCCCACCTGATTTATCTCCGGGAATCCCCAATTCTTGATTTCTAATCGAAGCAATGTCAATTGACCTCCTATTCTTTCTACTCCTTTTTCTACATAAAATCATCAAAATCAAAACAATCAATAGAAATCCCAGCACAGATCCAATCACAATACCTGCAATTGCACCCCCAGACAACTTGCTCTTCTTCTCTTTCTCTTCTTTGTTCTCATCTGTTGGATTGGCAGGCTCAGTCGCATTCCCAGCAACAGCAGTAGCAGGACAAGCCTTATCAAGTGGTTGTCCACAAAGCAAATTCCCCAGAAAAGCACCGGACCCATATTTCTGTAACCCCTTCGGGATTGACCCATTCAACAAATTATTTGACACATTAAACTGATCGAGATTTTGCAAAGAACTCAAATCAGGTACAGACCCAGAAAGGCTGTTGCTATCAAGAAGCAAAGTTCTTAACCTTGTCAAATTGTTGAACCCAACAGAAATTTCCTCAGAAAAATTATTACCGCCAAGATTTAGCCTCACTAAATCATGAAGACCAAACAAGAACTCCGGGATCTCACCCGAAAAACGGTTCCCTTGTAAGTAAAGGTTTCGGAGATTTTCACAAAGAGCAAGATCCGAAGGGAGTTGTCCGGTTAAAGAGTTGAGACGGAGACTCAGCGTGCGCAGCTGAGTCAAGTTCCCGAAAATGCCAAGTGGGATTGCGCCAGAGAGTGCAACACCAGGCAGCCTAAGCCCTGTAACGCGGTTCTGCTCGCACCTGACCCCAAACCAGGAGCATGGACTCTGGCTAGAGATGTTCCAGAACAGGGTTCGACCTCCGACCGAGGAACGAAGGGCCAAAAGCGCTACTCTGTCAGTGACAAGATCTGGTTTGGTCACCTGTATTAGAACTACAAAAAGAACGGGAATGAAAAAGAATTGGGTTCGCATTCTCCGTTTTGGCCGTTGTTTATGTTTTGTTTAAAGACTAGGAGGATGAGGATATGATAATGCGGGTAATATTTGCGGATTTTGCCCCTGTTTTTCTCTTGTTTGGCCTGGAGGCATTCACAGAAGAAAAGAAAAGAGAAGAGAGTGTTAATGAGAGAGCATTTTTTCTGTGTTGAGTGGGTGAGAAGGGATGCTGTGAAGGAAATACAGAACATTACACAGGAAGAGAGAGAGTGTGAGGCAAAGGCAAACCCCAGCTGTATACTGCTGCTTAGTCAACAGATTTCCTTCCTCCTTTTTGTTTGTTTTGTCATTAAATATTTTCTTTAAATATCTAAATTAAAATTTTAAAACATTTTTATTACAATATTTCCATTATTTTTTGTTCTTTTTCTAGTGATAACTGATAGGAATAAAATCTCTTTTTATTTTAGTGGGTTTTCTTCTCTAAGTATTTTATTTGAAGGGGCAATAAGGGTATAAAAAAATTAAAAATTTGGAAAATTAATTTAAAATTATAATATTTAATGTAATTCATATCAATTTTTTTATTCAACTTGAATTAAATTTAAATATTAAATATATATATTAAATTTGAATTAAGAGATGAAAAATTTTAAAAATCAAATCCAATTAATTTTTTTTAATTTTTATATATATTTTAAATTTTTATAAAATAAAAATAATAATTTTATATTAAAATTTATTTAAATATATTAAAATTTTATATTAAAATAATATATAAAAAATTAAAAAATAATAAATCAAATCAAATTAAAATTTTATATTAAAATTTAGTTTGATTCAATTCAAATTGAATAAAGATTTTGATTCAAATTTTAATTAAATTTTAAATTTTTATAATATTATATATTATTTAAAAAATTAAATCGAATCTAATACGAATAGTTATCACTTCTAAACGTGATTTTATTTTGGTCTTTGCGAATTAGGATATTTAACATTGTCTATTTATTATGTTCAATCGGGGAGATTTTTTTTAATCAGAAAATCCGCATAGTTTCAGCCACGTTGTTGCACAGAATATGGATTCAGCCTTTGGATGCCAGCTTTAACTGAAAAAAGAAGGGCATTGGCAGTTTGGTTTCTCCGATTCAATCAATAATCTATGGAAATATATTAAATAGAGTTTTTTTTTTTATTATTTTTTAAGGTTTCAATTGAGGCCTGTTTGAGTTTTTTTTTTTTTTTTTTCTAAATTATGAAATAAAAAAATACAGAAATACAAAATCCTTTAAAATCACAAAACTAATAAAAAATATCATCAAAATCTCAATTAAAATATAAACTAAAGATCCACAATAAGAAAAATGAAATTAAAAAAATTCATTAAATAAAAAATTAAAATGAAAACCTTGATAAAAATATGCACTCAATTAAATACTATAGATATCAATAACTATTAATTTGATAATAATAAAAAATAAAAAAATATAATTATATTAATTAATTATAATTTTAAAAATTATTTTAACTTTTTTATTTGTTATTTTAATAAATTATATATTTTATTTATACTATAGCTTTATAATTTCAAAAAAGAAATGAATGAAAGCATAAACATAACATACTTAATAAAATAAAACAGAATTAAATAATATATTTGAAATATTTATTTATTTTATACTTAGTATATTTATTATATAAGAAATAATATAATACATAAAAATTATATTCATCCTTTATTTTTTTAGTAAAATTTTTGAAAGATGGGGATTAAAACTATAGACACGTACCTATATTGATCATTAAATAAAATATTTAAGTATTAATTTTATTTTTATTTTTAATATTATTAAAATAATTTTTTTTAAATTTAATTAATTATATTAATTAATATATATTAAAAATATAAATAACTTTAAAAATTACACATATTTAAAAAAAAAATTTATTTTGCAACAAAGCACAATAAATTGTAACATGGTAAATGTCCACTCGAAAACTTTTTAATCTATTAAGAGTGCGTTTGATTCAAAAAAATTCATAAATATTTTTTTTGAAATCATGATTACGGGTATTTAATTCATATGTTTGGTTCAGAGTAATCTGATTAAGAAAAAAATGTCAAATTTTTAATAGTACCAAAAGTCTTGAAATTAGAAACTCTTTTTTCCCTATGATATTTTAGGATTTTAAAGAGAGGAAGTTATCTTATTTATAAATTTGACTAGAATGAAAAATTATCACATAACTGTTACCCTTTTGAAAAATATATCTAGAAGTTATTGGAACTCAGATGTAGGTTTTTGCCAGTGACATTTTAATTTTTTTATATTGTAATTAAGGTATTTGATTTGAAGAAACACCTTAATTGATAATCAATTAAGACGTTTTTGTACACAGACGCTTTAAATGATCATCAATTATAATGTTTCATGCATAAAATGCTTTAAAATGATTAATGCATCAATTAATTGATGATTAATAAAGAATTGCCTTGATTGATGATCAATGAAGGCATTTGGCATTTTCTTCATCAAATGCCTTAATTGATCATTTTAGGATAAATATTTTTTTTTCGCTTTTGAAGATCGTGTAATAAGGCATTTGTGTATCAAAATGCTTTAAATAATTGATCAATTAAGTTATTATAAAAAAAGATCATTTAAGGCATTTTTGTATATAAAATGCCTTAATTGATCAATTATTTAAAAAACAAGGATCAATTAAAGCATTTGTGTATAGAAATGCCTTAAATGATTGAGCAATTAAGGCATTATAAAAAAAATAAAAAAATCATTTAAGGTATTGTGTACAAAAACAACTTAAATGCTTGATCAATTAAGACATTTGGTTGCATAAATGCCTTAAATGATTTGCTGCAAAATTTATAAAGATATCAATTAAGGAATTAGTTACACAAAAGCCATAATTGATCTTATTTTTAATTTATAAAAAGAGGGCGTGCAAAGTATCAAACGCCTTAATTGATCATTTTTCTAACATTTTTCCCTATCAATTAAGGCATTAATGTTTTGAAACACCTTAATTGATGATATTTTATAAATAAAAACAATAATCAATTAAAATACTTATTTTCTTTTGCTGTTAAAAGCATCATTTGTCATTTTGGATATATATTATTAATAAAACAAAATGAAAAGTTGCCTTTATATATGTTAAGAAAATTATGGTAATTGTACAAAAATTAATATATGTGGATTCCTCCCAACCAAACGAGTGACTCTAAATATAGGATGTCATAAATATGAAAGAAAACCTTGGGTATCACACTTTCTCAAGGATCACACTTTCTCTTAAAATCCAAGATTCCATGAACCAAACACTTTAAATGCTTCTTGTGCTAGGAAAAATGATTTTCATGCCAAATACTTTACTATTATCCATAATGTTATGTAACCTTTTTTGTTTTCCAAAAATATGTTATAATTAGTAAGCTTATTATATTATTTATAGATCACTGTTTCATATATTATCAATAAAATTTTTAAATTTCACAAATAAAATTAAAAATTATCATTAGTCTCTTTTCATTATATTACTTTTTATTTTTAAGTACCTTTTAAACAATTTATCAATTTTCTAACTCTATTGATAAATTTAAAAACTTTAGATAATTTTTCATTATTTCTTACCAAAAAAATACTATATTATTTGCTTTTTATGGGTGAAAACCTATTCAATCAAACTATATAAAACTTGCTTTTTGTCTAATTTTGTTTATCAAAATACACGCCTTATTAATTCAATTAAGCAAAAATGTAAAGTGCCTCAAAGAACCAATGACAATGCATAAAAAAAATTAACTCATTTTTTATTTTTTATACAATGTTTTATTTTTGAAATTAAAAATAAAGAAAATGACAAAATTAGGAAAAGAGAAAAGAAAAAGAAAGAAATTAAGGAGCTGGAGGAAAGAAAGGAAAACAAACCATAGAAAGAAAAAGAAATGAGGGGAAAGGGGATGGTATCTCTCTCCCTTTTCATTTCCTATCTTTCTTATTGTTTGCAATTTTTTATTTTTTAATATTTTTAATTTCATTTTTTGTGAATTGACATAACATTTTTAGACACATGAAACATGTTTTATTGAATTTTTTAACACATCATCCATTTGATTAATGAAATTAACAAGGTGTGTAATCTTGTAACAAAATGAAAATTCCAATACTTAATCTCATTTTGTTCTTCAAACATCAAATTAAACATTTTTTATAGTATGGGTATGGAATGTATAATTAACAAACAAAGATACTTTGATTAGATAGTACTTGACAATAAATAAGTACTATCATGTCTTAGGCTTTTATGTTCTTATAGATGGTAATTAGGAAGGTTTGCATCAATGTATCTTCAAATTCGAGTTAATTTCATTTTCATTATTTTGAAATTAAAGTTTAGTGGTCTCCAGTTGGACTATTTCAAATTCAAGTAAGTTTAGGTTCAATTTATTTCAGGATCAATCACTTTCGCTTAATCATAATTCAAGTCCTTTTGGATTAAATTTTTTAATTTTACAAGTTTCAAAGTAAATCGATTTCAAGTTCAAGCCATTAAATGGATTATTTCATGTTCATATTGCTTCAAGTGAGAGCTATTATGAGATTAGATGCTCACTTTGGATTGAAAAGTTCGATCAGTGCAGCGTGACTTTGGGGGAGGGATAATCGCCTTGTAAACATGTTTGGATGACAAAAGACAGCACAGTGAAAACATCTTGGTTGTGCTACACCTTTAGTTATAAGCTGAACCTTTATGGGTCTTGTGAAAAGCAATTGCAACTGTTTTCTATAATAATTGTCCTTTATCCTTTTTTATTTTTTTCAAAACTTATTTTTTTTTCATTTTATTTTACTTTTAAAATTTTTAATTGAAAAGTTTTTAAATAATTTATTTTTTACAAAATTAAAATTTTAACTTTTAGTTATTTATTAATAAAATTATTATTTGATATAATGAGAAAACGTTAGATGTATTCACTTTAGCAATATATGGAATGGTGATTTTTCTAAAACTGTTGGTTATATTGAGATAATAGTAATGGATCTTTTTGAATAGGTAGAGAAATACTATAATCCATCATTGGCAATATTGGCAAAAACCATCAGGTTGTTAACCATTGTCGCCAGAGTGGAAGATGCTTCGTAGAAAGTACACCACTATTATACTTATGGATAAAAAACCATTTTGAATGTAAGAAAAGTGCCTTTTTAAAAGTTTATTTTTGTAATTAGGCTCCAATTTAAAAGTTTTGTGAAAGTAAATGGCCAAAGAAGAAATCCAAGAAAGAACAAGTGGCTTTCCTATAGAAACTCATGAATGCATAGGTGAAATGGTTGATTCCATGGATAAGTCAAGAACCTATGATTTATCAGTGTGGAAATTAGATTGTGGTTATGCTCTTATGACTATAGGCAGTAACAAGTTGTGCACCATTCATGGTATGATGGCAATGTGGAGCAGAATAGTTCATTCCTATAACATATAAACTCGATTAGGTGAATTTTCTTTACAGTGAGCTTGAAGCATTCCAAAAGATATATAATATGATCTAAGCATGGAAAGATCCATGGAAAGTGAGTGATAGACCCTTTACTGATAAGGTTACTCATGTAGATATGATTTAGAGAGCAAGGCATAGGAAACATGTCATGTTTACTGTAAAGAAAGAAAAAATAGAAGAAATGCCCTCAGAGTTGGAATTTATGAAGAAAGAATATGAAGATGAAACAAATAAGAGGAAGCAGGAGATTTAAAGACTTCAAGAAGAAAAAGAATGGTTGAAAAATATGGTAGAAAAATAAGAGGTTAGAATTTGAAAGATTGCTAAAACGTGATACAACTATTAATAATTTGTCAAAGTTTCATCAAGAATGCAAGAAGTTATGTATCAAAGTGAGGGCTAATGAGATAAATGCTATTGAATTGACTAGCAAACATAAAAAGCTAAAAAAACAATGTGCCAAGATGAAATATGCCTATATTTAGGCTCATAGAGACAATAGCATGCTAAGTGACTACATTTGATATAGAAGGTGAATGAGCAAGAGAGTTATATTGTTGCACTCACTAAAGAACAAAAGGAACTTTTATACCAAGTGTGGTCTAGCAAGAGAGAGAATTTAAGAAGACAGCGATACGTAAAGCATTTGGAAACATAATCCTCTAAAGTGGTAGGCAAAGTAGTGGAAATGGCTCAAAAAGCAATCATATTGATCAATAGATCAATACGAAGTAATGCATGAAAAATATAATTGAGCCAAAAGATCAATATGAGCAAATCAAATGCTTTTATAGATGTAATGCATGAATAATAGGCTCTATTTGAAAAAGTTTTTGAAATTAAAGAAAGATTTCTTATTAAATATTGTCACAAAGTAAATATTTTTTTGCATTCATGCATTTCTTGCATAAGTCATAAGTTTTTCCCTTAAAAATAAAAATAATAAAAAGAACATTTTTTTATGGCATGATCACCTAAGTTTTTTAGTTATGGTATTAAAGGTTCAAAGATAGTTCTATCTTTAAAAAATCTCAAATAGCCTATTCGTCACTCGTATAATACTAGAGCTTAAGCAAATATCATAGAGCAGGAGTAAGCTACTCGAATTGAGAGAACTAAAAAGGTACAAAAAGAACAAAAAAGGGATCTGAACAAGATAATAGACATGTTCAAGAATTTGGACAAAGAAAAAATGGTAGAAAAAGGTTCCAATTTGTAAGAGTAGTTATAAGACATGGTAGATCTTTTATACACCTTAAGTTTTAAGTTTTGTTAATGCCAAACCGTTTAAATGGCCAAGGCGCAAATTCTCATATCTAGGAGATATCCATACACTTATCCAAGAATTACGTATACAATTGCCCTAAGACAATTACAAAGTTTATTAATATGATCTTTGTAGAAAAACCGTATGAGCCAATCTTAATTCCTAATTTGGATGATCCAAAAGAAAAAGAAAAGTTGGGAATGAAAACACTTGAGATAGCAAAGGACGCAAGTCCTCAACAAAACATAAAGATATTAGAAGAAAGGTTGAGATCCATAAAGGGGATTGGTTTTTGTGGCTTTATAGATACATGTGAGCTTTGTTTAATCCTAGAAATGGTCATCCCACCTAAGTTTAAGATTTTTGAATATGAAAAATATGATGGTACGCCTGATAACCCATATCATTATGTACTACTTTAAATGGCCGCTCATGTTTGTAACAAAAAGTTATTGATGCATGTATTTTAAGATAGCCTCATAACTTTTGCTACTAGATGATATGTTTAGCTAGACAAGACTTGTATTTATTCTAAGAAAAAGCTTACAAGGGTGTTCATTTTTCAATATCAATATATCATAGATTTAGCCACAAATCATTTGTCTCTAGTATGAAAAAAAAATAATTAAGAGCTTTAAAGAATATGAACAGAAGTGGAGAGATGTGGCTGCATAAGTACAACCACTCTTTACGAAGAAAAAAACCACTATCCTATTTATCAATACTTTAAAAGCTCCTTATTATGAAAAAATATTGAGAATGCAACCAAAAAACTTTACAGACATGTTGATTTTAGGTGAGATAATAAACAATATCCTAAAGAATAACAAGCTTGATGTAGGAAAGACAATTGGTGCAAAGAGAAGTGGAGCACCTAAGAAAAAAGAAAGTGAAATTAAAATAGTAAACTATGTGGGACAATAGTTTAGAGGTTTCTCTCTATTCATTTTACCCATGTATCAAACTCCTTACTAATTGGGCTATAAATGTATAGGCTTTTTAAGTAATAAAGTGATAAATCAAGATTGTCCTATAGAGATTGATCATTCGGGAAGTCTAGCCTAAGTACCAATCATTAATACATTCTAGCTATATTTAACACAACAACAGAAAGGTTGAATATTGATTTACATTTCAACCAACCTAAGGCAATGAACATGTAAAGCAAAGAAAACTAAACAAACATCAAATGAACATGAAAGAAAACCTAAGGAACATGTAATTTAATGCATGAAATGCTTAAAAGCAAAATATAACTTGTATGTAAAGTGCAAAAATAAAAAATGAACTTGAGAATGAGTGTGTAAAAGTCATAATTTCTAACTAGAAACATCAAATTGTTAATCAGCATGAAAAGTAAAGGATCTAAACTAATAATGCAAAGAATTTAAATGCACTTGAATGTAAAAACATCAATATAAACTAGTTCTAAGTGCCACATAATGAAAAATGAGTGAATTAAATGCAAAAAAATTGAAGAACACATAAGACTGAAACTAGATCTCAAAATAGAAATTCAAATTTTCTAAATCTTAAAACTTAGACCTACACTTCAATACAGCAAATGAACTTAAGGCAAACTAAAGTAACATCAATTAACATGTAAACTTTAAAAACATGAAAAAAAAATTGGCTTAAAATGTAAAAAAACTTGCTCAATGAACTAAGAACATGCCCAAAAGTAAAAACAAAGAAAATAGCTAATTAGCAATTAATAGCTTGAATTTAAAGGCAAGGAATAATAAAACTTGAAGTAAACAAGTACAAGAGCAAGTGTAGAAGAGATCAAGAATCAACCAGTCACTTAGCATGCAGAAAAGCCACCATTAGTGTTGTCACCACCTATTGCCTTCTTTGCTGCCAAATTTTTAGCCTAGATTTTGATGATTTTTAGAAAAATATATAGTGTAATTTAACGTGCAATGAATGAAGAGTTTGGAGAAAAAATTCAACTAAAAAATCACTAGAAATCATAAAGTTTCAATGTAAAAATTGAAGGTAGTGCAATATTGAAAACAACCAAATAACATTGAGAATGCAAAGGAAAATGCAAGTAAGTGTGCAAGAAATTTAAAAGAATTGAAATTTCCTTGCAAAGTATTTAAGATAAATGAAAATTAAAGTGCAAGGATGTAATTTTTGCAAGAAAATGTGAAGGAATTTTCTCTCTAAATAGCTCTCTAAATGAACAAGAAAACTCTTTGGAAAAAAAGTTACAAGAAAAATAAATTATAAAAATTGAAAATGGAGATCTTTTTCTAAATTCCACCCAAAGGTCTATTTATAGGCCAAGAATGATGTGTTCTGAATAATAAAATCACTCCAAAATGCCAGCTAGGGTGCCACAATGGAAGATATTTCTATGTTATCTAAGCTTCCTCTATAAGCTTCTCATTTGCACTATTTCTCTTATCATTTCTTCAAGTCCTTTTCCTTTGATATTTGAATCTCTAAAAGTCAAAATTATAACCAATAAAGAGCCTCCAAAGTGCCAACAAAAAAGATGTCCATTGGCCTTCCAATTAATTCAAATTTGGGTGCCACTTTTTTAATGCAATACATGATACATCACACAACTAGCAAGCATTCTTCTTAAAATTTGGGTGCCACCTTCTCTTCTTTTCCTATTCAAATTTCAGCCAATAAGACACCATCTAGTTGCAACTCATTTAAAAATATTGCAAAAAAAATTCAACTCCTAAAGGTTGCTCAGAATGACCATTACTAGTCTACTCTTCCTAATTAGCTCATGCACTTACTACAAAAGTGGCAAAAACATTAATAAGCTAAAAAAGAAAAATATAAATGAAAATATAAGGAATAATACTTGAATTAAAGTTCAGTTAAGCTAAATAATGGAAAGGAAGTAATAAAAAAAAGTTAGGATAATTCTCCTAAAAGTGGCAATTGAATAAAGCAATGCACTAGGTTTGGCCAAATGATGGAATTGGCACCCAAAATGCTATCAATTTGACTCTAAATTATTGTTTTTCCTTTATATATATATATATTTTTACCTACACATTGAACATTTGCACATTAGTAGTATTTTTGCTATATTTTTTCAAAGAACAAGCATAAATTCATCATAAAAAGTCCTAAAAAGCTATGATAATTCTATAAAAAGATACAATTATTACCTTACCATTAATAGTGTGACTCCTATTTCTCACCCTTATCAACTAGTAGAGCAACCAACATATCCACCCTCTTTTTAGCCCTTCTTTCAAAAACTTACCTAAATGTACAATATATCACTAGACCGATGTAGAGACCTAACTAAACTAGTGGCCTAAGAGCACTTATAAACAACTAAGAAAAAACCACATTTGACCTTATCCCAATGACATATACAAACTTGCTCCCTTAGCTTGCGAAAAATCATATGTTAGCTCTTGTCCACCTTAAACCACTAAAACCTCCTTATCTTAAATGGTACAACTCCAATGCACATTGTGACTATCATTATGGGAATGTATATCATTCTATAAAAAATTGTACTACTTTACAACATAAGGTACAAGGCTTAATCAAAGTAGGCTTATTGAATATTGATAGAATAGGCAAAGAACTCCAAATGTTAGTAGAAATCTTTTTCTAAACCATGCTAGATTGACAATAAATGCTGTGATTGATGGCTATGCTTGCTATGTCAAAAGAAGAATAGATAAAGTCAAAACTCTAATGGCTAAAATGTTAGAAGCTTTGGTTAAAGCCGATATGCTTGGACAAGTAAAGCCCTACGATTGGCATGAGATGATTGACTTCACAAAGACTTACAATTATAAAAAGGTAATTTTGAAGCATTTTATTGAGAATTATGATCAATTTCACTAGGAGGTGTAAACGCTAATGGACTTAGGTCGAATTGAATTTTATAAAGAAAAAGTAGATTTGATAAATAATGAGATATCTACAATCAATGCACCATTGAAATTTATGTGTAAATCAGTGACTATTTATTATGATGATGAGCCAACCCTAGTTTTAAAGAAACTTATTTCTTGATTGATTATGACCATTAGAGTTCTCTATCCCATTCTATACCATAATGACAAAGTAGTTCTAAGAAAACATAATTGTGATGTCATGGTCAATTCAGACACCGTAAACATAATAAGAGTAGTAGGTATGACTCGGAGTGGGCGATGTTATAGTCCAAAAGTGCTCAAAAAAGCAAAAAAAGAGAAAACGAAGGTCAGAGATGAAGAAAGAGGTTAAAGTAACCCTATGACAATCCCAAATAAAGAATACCAAAAGCCAATCTTTGAAAATAAAGCTTATGAGTTTTTGAAGTTTATATATCATAGTGAATATAATGTGATAAAATAGTTGAATAAGATGCTAGCTAAAATTTCTCTACTATCACTCTTGTTAAGTTCAGAATCCCATTGTAATGCTTTACTAAAAGTGTTAAACTAAGCATATGTGTTCCCTAATATGTCTATTAATTTTTTAGAACACATCACTAGTAATTTAATGATTACAAACTATGTAACTTTTAACGACAATGAGATTCCATCAGGAGGTCGAAAAAACACTAAGGCTATTCATATCATTGTCAAATGTAAGAGCCACACTATAGCCAAGGTTTTTATCAACAATGGCTTTTCAATTATTGTTATGTTAATAACTATATTGGAAAGATTACCTATTGATGTATCTTACATGAAATTTAGGCATATGGTCATTCAAGCCTTTGATGGAACTCAATGAGAAGTGTTATAGGATATAGAGATATCATTGCAGATTAGTCCTTACAATTTTAATGTAAAATTCCAAGTTATGAATATCTCACCCTCATACAATTGCTTAATGTATAGGTCATGGATTTATATGGCAAGTGGTGTTCCATCTTTACTGCATTAGAAAGTTAAATTCATTATTGATGGTAAGCTTGCATGCATAGCAAAAGAAAAAAATTTATTTCTAATCCAACCTATGAACCCATATGTAAAAGTTATAGACAAGGTCTTAGAATGCTCATATAGATCTTTTAAGATTTTCAATGCTACTTATGTGACTGAAAGGTTTAAATTATATTCACCCAATCTGGGTACAACTACTGAGATAGTTGTCAAGCAGCTTATTGGCATGTGATGGCAACTCGAAACTAGACTTGAGAAAAACCTCCAAAAGATCACAAAGCCACTAATAATATATAAGAATAAGGATAAATTTAGCATGGGATATAAACCAATAAGAGATAAAATGAAAATGATGAATGAAAAGAAAGAAAGAAAGTGGTAGTTTTTAGATTTTGAAAACAATCAAACTTGACCAAAATTAGTGTTGCTTGAGAGGCAACCCAAGTTTTACAATTTCTCTATTATTCTATTATTTCATTATAATAAGTATGCTTTGATTTTGTTTCTTATTTTTGTTTTAGTAAGAATAAGGAGAACTCAAAGAAACTAAAAGAGCTTAAACAATTTGGCACCAAAAAGTAAAGATAGGGGAGTATCCTTTTTTTCGTTAACACTTAATCTTTAAGTTGTCTCATTAGAAATAAGGTGTAATTCAATTGTGGGGGAGGGAACTTTTTGTTCAAAAAATATTTTTCAAAATTTTTTCAAAATTTTTTCAAAATCATCCTTAAAAATCTCTATTTTTAAACCAAATTGATATGTTTGCAATCATTATAATGTTTTCTTAGTTAACTTTTTAGAAGACGATCATGATTGACTTAAGTATGAATCTTGGAAAAGTATGAATGTATTGAAAGTATAAAATGATGTCATGAGTATGATTTCCTCTTTATTGTTAATTTTCATGTTATGTGCACTTCAGTCTTGACCTATGATATGCATCATTCTCTATGAAAAGTTATACAAGTATAAAGTTGCATAGAAAATTTAAAACATGACTGTTACTTTAGACTTTCTCTACTCATCCCTTGAGGTAAATCCTAAACTTTACTTAATTTAAGAAATGATTTTAGGTAATCTTTAGACAGTTTGAGCTTTCAAGTTGACCCGTGTATAAATTATCCTTAGTCACCTTGTTTTTCTAGCCTATAACATCTTTTTTTTGTGTGATTACTCATATTAATTAAGCCCAAGCCCTTATTGATATATCTATCTTTTTCTCACCTAACCCTCCATCCGTATAGATGCTAGGGATAAAAGTATGAGAACTATATACTTAGGATGTAGGGAAGCGCAAGGCAGAAGAAACAAAAAGGGAGTTGAAAAAATAAAAGCCAAAAATGGCTATGAAAAAAATCCAAATAAAGCCAAAAATAAAAGACCAAGAAAGATCTAAAAGTAATGCATAAGCAAGGGTTCTTAAGCCTAAAATGTTTTCCATCATAACTTTACCCTAAGCCTTACATGACATGTCAATAAAGATCTATTGATCTTAAGTTAAGTATGTAAGTTTACATTAGTAAAGAGGGAATGAGGAAAGTAAGTAAGCATACTTTTCATAATTATTTATTTAGATTGCATGCATACATTAGAGATAGATTAAACATATACACTTGGAAGTTGCAAGAAATTGGGATCTTATTTTTGAATAAATTTTATGTTTTATTTATGTTCATAACAAATCCATAAATTATACCATAGTGTATGATTGATGACTTATGAGGCATTTAACGTTGAATGTAAATATATTTGGTTGTAGCATGATTAATTGGAGATTATTTTGCTTAAAGACAAATAAAAAGTTAAAGTGTGGGGGTGTGATAATTGTAAAAAATATGGTCTTTCCAATGTGAATTTTGTTTAAAATTTTTGAAATTTCTATTAAATTCCTTCTATTTTATCCCTAAAATGCTTAAGTTCTTGTTTTTTACGGTTACATGAAGAATTTGGCAATGCAAAGGTTATTTAGACAAAAAATGCTTAAAAATCATGCAAAAAATACATATGTGACAAAAAGTTCGACCACGCATGAAAACCATGCAACCTAGGCAAAGGTGACAAACACATTCAAAGACAAAGAAAGCTAATTACTCAAGCTATGAAACATTCAGCTATAGGAAATTCAAAAGCCCCAAAAGCCTAAACACTACGCAATCATGTCCAGCTAAAGCAAAAAGGATAATAAATGAAGATTCTTTTAAAATTTAAAGGAGTTTGAAGACAAGTGAAACAAATCAAGCAAGATCATGGAGAAGAATGCAAACTACCTGAATCCTTCCCACATCTCCATTCAAATTTCAAATATGATTAACTTGGCATGGACACCTAAGTAAGGATGGCATAAGTGGACCAATCCAAGATCACCATTCGACCACACAAGCTTCCACCTAAATAAACATCTCTCATAGTTTGTAATCCAATCCTAGCTAAACATGAATATTTTTTGAATTCAAATGAGTTTTAGCTAAAAGTAAATTGTCTAGGTTTATCCCTCAAACCTATGGCCTTGTACTATAAATAGAACCCTCTAACTCACTCATAAACCATCCCATTTTCTACATTCTCTCTTTTCATTGTAGTTTCGATTTTAAGCAAATTTCTCTTGTAGTTTTTAAACAAGTTCGGTTAGGGTAACAGAATAGCCAAATCTCTTTTGTTTCCAAGTTTTCTCAATCTTTAATACAGGTTATTTCCAAGTTATCTTTAAAGCTCTTTCCTTTTACTTTTCATACAATTATCCAAGTTCATTTCCAAGTTTATGTGTTTTAGTTCTCCTTTTTAAAAGCTTTCAACTTTCTTACTTACTATCTCATTTACATTTGTTTCAACTTGCTATTTTATTTCTTGTTTTATTTGGCCACATGAAAAGCTAGCAAGCAAACAGCTTGTATAGCATTCAATCGGTCGTTAGCATCATTGCATTCGGTTTATGTTTTCTCAAGCTCAACTAGCTTTGTTAGGCCCTTGGTAGTTAAGTGGCCTTACAATTTCCACTGCCTATCTATTCGGCCTATACTTCATTAGACAACCTTGTAGTTATTTTTCAACTATTCTTTACCCAACTTTTGAAACATCTAACTATAAGTCCAAAAAGATAAATTTTGGTACTTGGTATCTATGCACCCATCACATGATCCTTAAGGAAATGATACTCACTTATCACTTTATTATGTAGTAGTGACCCTTGTACTTCAGGCTTAAAAAGTAATAATCAAATTAAGATGTTTTGAATATATTTTAAGCTTTTAAAGTTTTCATGTATTATAAGCATTTAATAGTTTTTTACAGGAATTACCCATGCAATTAACAAAATCTGGATTTTAAGTCCAAAAGTTAAAGAAAATATACTTTGAGCCTTTAAACTTTGGACAAGCTGGATTCTAGTTCAAGAAAGCTTAAACATTGTTTATAAGATGAATTTATATACAACATAAATTATTCTACATGCAAAGTTGATTTCTTTTTAAATCCTTACAATTAAAAGTATAGATAAACTTTATTTTATTCACTATACGCTAATATTATAAATATTGTTTTCTCAGTTTTAAACTATGACTCAATTATGATGAAACTAAGTTAGAATTATAGGACAAAAGATTGACAGGAATAAATGTTGGAAATATTAATTCAAAACCTTCTGTGAAACTTGTTGTTCTTGGACATAAAGTGTGTCCTAAGGAAGGAAATGTCCTTATTGTCATTCAAACTTTGACAATTTTAATCCATCTACTGAAGTTGGCTCTGGCAACATAGGGGTCAAGATTTTGACAATATCCAACCACTTAGTTTTGTTGCTAATTTGAATGTAGGTATCTTGAACCCCATATTTATATTTCAATATTAACAATTAAAGTTTGGTGATTTTCTTATTGAAGTTTGTCTTTGCATAACTGATAATAATGGTTGGACAACTTTGAAAAATTTATGGATATTACCTCCAAAAGAACACATTGTAGTGTTTGCAAACTCGGATAGGCAACCATTTGGTCAAGATTGTCAACTATTGGTTGGCTTTCTAGGAATGATTATCGTAATGGAATAAAATTACCTATTGATTATGAACTAACAAAAAGTGCTACTGGAGTAAAGATTGACGCTTTAAATTTTATTGAGGTACTAATATAATGTATATTAAGCTATTAAGTATTTTAATTTGGTAGATAGATTGTCAATATATTCTAACTTTTCATTTTATTTCTTTTTAGTTAAGATTTTTACTTGAAATATCTACAATTTTTGTGCTTAAGTCATTGGGAAAGAAATGAAAAGATTATAAGCATAACCTAAAAGAAGTATTTTAATTGAAATAATGATGTAGATGTGACAATGCAAAACCTACCTTAAAGTGTCATTATGTGGCAATATAAACATTTAGTTAGACTTTGGTATTCAAGGATAGGATAGGTACTAGTTTATAATTTCTTAACAATATTTGCTATACTAAAGAAGGCCTTTATTGTTATTAGTTGCCAATATGAATATTATACATATGTAATTTTTTTATATGATAGGAAAAAAGAAAAAATTGGGATAGCCAACAGAAAACAACAAAAGTAAAGCTATATGAATGGATAGGAAAGCTTTGCAAGAAAACAAAATGAAAAAGTAAGTTGTGTTTTAGTTTTTTTTTTTTTGGGACTTTTTGTGTCTTGAAGGTTCAAATTGTACATATGTTGCTATATTTTTTATTTAGTGACTTAGATGGCTCGATTATATGATATTAAACTTGTTCAAATAGTTGAACCTGAGTGTTTCACTTTGATTTGTGTAAAATGTTATGGTTTTAGTGTTTTTTGGACATTTCGTGTCGTTGAAGGGTAAAATTACAAATTTGTTGCTATATTCCTAATTTATTGACTTAGCTCAATTATATGTTATTAGCCTTGTTTGAATTGTTGAACTTGATTGTTTTGCTTGGTTTGTGTGAAAATGTTACGGTTCTATTTTTTAGATTTTTCATGTAGTAAAAAGGAAAAATTGTAAATCCGTTGTTATATTTCTTATTAGCGACTTAAATAACTATTATATGATATTAAACTTGTTTGAATGGTTGAGCTTAATTGTTTTGCTTGGTTTGTGTGAAAATGTTACATATTAGTATTTTTTGGACTAGTCGTGTGTTAAAGGGGAAAATTGAAATTTGCTACTATATTTCTAATTTAGTGGCTTAAATAGCTCAATTATATTATATTAAACTTATCCGAATGGTTGAACTTGACTGCTTTGCTTGATTTATGGGAAAATGTTATAGTGTTTTGCATTTTTTGTACCGTTGAAAGGCAAAATTATAAATTTGTTGCTATATTTTTATAAACATCTAGTTTCATCTGGATAGAGTTTAACTAGTTTGTGAGGCCCTTAAAATCTAACTTGGTTCAAGTCTAACATTATTTTAATATTAACAAGTTTTTTAAAAGCGAATCTAGAAACAAATTTGACCCAAATACCCCATGGTCAAATTTTATCAAATATGGTCAAACAAAGTCAAATTTAGTCAAGATTGGTCAAAATCAATCAAACTTGATTGACTTCAAGCTAATTTTCAAAATTCACAACTAAAAGGGATTAATAAAGCTAAAAATTAATATTTATTATTTTAATGCACTAAAAACCTTGATTGCACTTCGAGAAAAATAAAATTACAAAAATACCCTTCAAGGGTATTTTGTAATTTGACTTTTTTTAAGTTAAATTTTTGTGAAAACTTTCAAATCATATTTAAATATTATTTTATGATTTTTGATACATTGAAAATCCTGATCACACTTCGAGAGGGGT
This sequence comes from Durio zibethinus, assembly GCF_047325235.1. Lineage (NCBI taxonomy): Eukaryota > Viridiplantae > Streptophyta > Magnoliopsida > Malvales > Malvaceae > Durio > Durio zibethinus. The sequence goes on from NC_143178.1 coordinate 14,031,248, forward strand.
AAGATTAGCAAAATATCCTTAGAGGTATTTTTGTAATTTAACCTTTTCGAGGCTAATTTTTTGCGAAATACTCCAAATCATGATTTCATATTATTTCATGATTTTTATTGTATTAAAAACCATGATTGCACCTTGAAAGGTTGAAATTATCAAAATGCCTTCTCAGGCATATCATAACGTATTAGTCTGTATACTCGATCACTAGACGTAAAAATTAAAATTGTAAAAACACAAGAAATCACCACCAATTTTTTTTTAGGGTGTGATTGGTTACCCAAAAATGTTATCTTTTAATAAAATAATAAAACAAGTTTAAAGTTTATTAAAAAGATAATTTTGACGAACAAAAATAAGATTTGGTTTAAGAGTCAGTTACACATGCAGAATGATTAACACCCCACAGATTTGGACAAAAATGGTTTTTATATGAAATTTAATTATAATTCCCTTCAATTTTAAGAATTAAAATCATTTAAAAAATCTTTATTTAGAAATATTATGAAAATTTTTAGGTTAAAGAAATATTTTATAATTTTTCAACATATAGGCAGAATTTGAAAATAAGTCTTTCCGTCTAAGATTTACCACAATATTTCCTTAAAAATAAAATGATATTCTTTGAACATAATAATTATTAAATACTCTCTATCATCTAGATAGAGTACCAAAAATTATATTCCCTATAATACTATTTAAAATTTATTTTCTTTATTTATTTGTAAAACTAATTTTTCAAAGAACTTTTTATGTAGCAAAAATGATATAATTAATATTAAACATCAACAATTAACATAAACATATATATATATGCATAATAAGTGAAACCATTAATCTAAAAATCAAATATATGCAAATGATGATAAAATGCGAATTTTAGGAGTCGAATTTATAAATATAAAAAGATCACTTGAACTCTTCAACCTCTAAACAAAGTTTGGGTGCGGCTTTTTTATATTTAAAATTATATTTTTAGTTTTATTCTTTATTTAATTTTATTATTTTTAAATTAAGAAATTATATGAAAAATCTTAACGAAATAAAATTTCTTAAATACTCCATCATTTAGATGACATTTAGGAACATATTATTTCAAAAAATGTTTCATACAAATCCCTAAAAATTTAGGATGATTGTGGGGTTTTGGGAAAGTTTAGGGTTTTAAAGTTTTATTCAAGGTTTCAACTAAGGTCCAAGGTTTTAGGTTTTACCTAAGGCTTTCGGGTTTCACCTAGGATTTTAGATTTCACTTCAAGGGTTTTATTTTAGGGTTTTATTTTAGGTTTCGGGTTAGAGTTTTCACAAGTTTATGAACCTCTTTAAAAATCTACAACATCGAGGCAGATTTTTAGAGCAAGCATATTTTTCATAATTTCTTTCAAAGGTTTTCTATTTTGAAAAACAACTAAATTATCATAATAATTTTTTAATCATTATGTATTGAGGCTAACTTCAATGCAGAAACAAACCTAACTTAAGTCCTGATCCTAAAACCATTTAAGTAAGAACATAAACTCTAAAACCAATATTTGGGCAACATAGAAAATTTCAACTTTACATCTTAAACTTAGATTCAAGTTTTTTCACAAAAAGAAAAAATTATCAATTGTCATAACATATAGATTCGTAAATCTATAGCTAGACTTAACAAATGGATAAAGTCACCACCAATCTCTTTTACTTGGTGTGATTGGCCACCTAAGGAAATTTTCCTTTTAAGGAGCTCCTAAGCTTGACTAAGGGTCCCTAAAAGAATAGGTTTGGGTTTACTAACCAGAACAGGGTTCGAGAGTTTGGTTACATGTGGGGAAGGTTATAGCACCCCAACATGCCCATCCAAAGGATGATACCGTATTATTTTAAATTTATCCTTAGGTCTTGAGTTTAATGGTTTCAAATTTTTATGTTAAATATTAGAAAGAATTTTTAAGATTCTCTATCAATATGATAAAACTCTTAAAAAAAATATTTCCTCACCTCAAGAGCATTCGAGAATCCCATTTGATATCTTAAAGAGGCTCCATCATCGGAAAAAGGTTTATTTATTTTTTTATTTTGTGTCAAAAGTATATCTAATTATTCCACTATTTTGGGCCAAATTAGAAATATTTTTTCCTTTTGAATTTCTAAATTTTCCACTATTTGGGCCTATTTAGAAATTTTCTTTTTTTATTTTTTATTTAGAAAGAAAATAATATGACAATTATTTTTATTGAAATTTCATTTAAATTATTCCACCACTTGGGATAAATTTAAAGAAAATTTCTCACCTAGAGATTTCTTAGAAATTTATCATTTGAAATTTCTAAAAATCTCATCCTTGGATAATTATCAAATATTTTCAAACCAAATTTTATGTTTTTTTTTGTTTGAAAATAATTATTAATTATTGTTATTGAAAATTTATCTAAATTATTCCACCAGTTAGAATAAATTTAGATAGAATTTCTCACCTAGAATTTATAAAAATTTATCATTTGAAATTTTTATAAATTCCATCATTGTATAATTAATAGTTATCCTCAAAATATTTTATTTTTATTTGGTTTTACATTTTTTTATTTTTCCAAAATTTAATCATGCAAAAATACTAAGGGAAAAAAATAAGCACATAAAAAAAATAAAAAACTACAAAAAACTATAAAATACCAAAAAACAAAATGGCTCGACTAGAGTGGCTCAGAGCGGCTCGACTACAAACATAGGAAGAAGTTGGAACGACGCAGCTCATGGCACGACTTGCGACTTGGTTCAATTAGAGTCAAAAGTTAGAGATGGGTCAAAAGTTGATCAACACTTCGAGACTGGTCGTCTGAATGAAACACGCGCAGATCTTAGGTCTTCTTAAATGACAAAATGACGTCACTTTGGTGATGCTATAAAAGGCTGAATCCCAACTTTTCCCTTCAGATTTCTCTTTCCCCCCTCTCTCTCTTCCCATTTCTTTCTCTCTCTTTCTTTTTATAAATTAAAAAACTCAGGTTGAATTTTCGTCAAATTCTAAAAAAAGTCATTGAAATCTGGGTAGGTTCATCGAATGTTCAACGGAGAATTAACCGATGTTGGAATCTAGGCTGGATTTTGGGAAACCTACTAAAAAATTCAACTGGCACAAAAAAACTCACTAAAAAATTCAACCGGAGCTGAAAATTTTGGTCGAAATCTGAAAATTTTTTAGAAAATTTCTAGAAAAATCCCTTTTTATTTTAACCCAAAAAACTCTGAAAATTTTTTTAATTGCTTTTTGCTTTTCTTAAACACTTTTTTCTTTGCTTCTATTTTCTCTTTCCTATTTTTGATTTTTTGTGTCTTCTCTTTATGTGTGTCCAAAGCTGTATTTATAGGGTTTCAGATCTGAGAACCCTAAACCAAATGGGATTTCAATCCCTTTTAAAATCAATCTCTAATTCCAAATTTATCACGACCTTGATAATCTCAGAAAAATAGCCATAACCAAATCCAACCACTTTAGAATTTTCCTAATTTTTCATTTTTTTATTTAAAAATAAACACCTAGACAAATTGGGGTGTCTACAATTGCCCCTCTTTGTATATTTCCTGTGCAACAGAAATTGTACAAAAACGTAGACACCTCTCACATCCAATAATCATTCCAATAGGTTCTTTTTTTTTTTTTGGAAAAATAAACAAAACTCCTCCAAACAAAGGCTTAACGACTTTGAGAAAAATAAAATGCTCCTTTAAATAAAGGCATCATAACTTCGAAAAACAAATTTCTCCTCTAAATAGAGGCACCACAACTTTTAAAAAAAATAAATTGCTCCTTTAAATAGAAGCACGACAACTTTGAAAAATAAATTGATCATCTAAATAGAGGCACCACAACTTTGAAAAAGTAAAATGCTCTTCTAAACAGAGGCACCACAACTTTGGAAAAATAAAATTCTTATCTAAACAGAGGACCACAACTTTTGAAAAATAAATTGCTCCTCTAAACAGAGGTACCACAACTTTGAAAAACAAAATGCTCCTCGACAATCATGTCCAAAGGAGTCATAGATCGAGTTTGATGAAATTTGTAATAGGCACTCAAAGATTCATAATTTGAGTTTAAAATTCAATGTTCAGATTCACAAAAATCTTTTAGCTTCATAAGAATTCACTGAAATTTGATCATCAAAATTTTAGTCTCACTAGAATTTGATTCACAAAATTACAGATATGCAAGAATTCAAATTTGCAAGATTTCAAGGTTCACATTTGCAAATTGCAAGACTCGCATTCAACATTTAAAGATTCTCATTTGAGTTTTGGAGATTCTCATTCAAAAGTTTGAAGCTTCTCATTCGAGTTCAAAGTTTAAACCTAAATTTGGGATTCATATCCAAAAAGTTTAAAGCTTTTCATTTAAATTTTAGAGATTCATATCCAAAAGTTCAAAGCTTCTCGTCAAGTTCAAAGGCTCACATGCAATAAATCTTAGAGTTTTATATCTAAAATCTCAAAGGTTCTTATTTAAGAATTTCTTAAAGATTCTCATTTAAAACTTAAAGATTCTCATTTAAGGATTTTTTAAAGATTCTCATTTGAGTTCAAAGATTTGCATTCAACAAATTTTGGATTTCACACCTCAAAGATTGTCATTTGAAATTCAAAGCTTCTTATTTGAGTTTGAAGATTCACATTTGATAAATTTTGGGTTTCACACCTTAAAAATTCTTCTTTGAAATTCAAAGATTCTCATTTGAGAACTAAAAAATTCTCATCAAAAGTTCCCAATTTCCTTTTCAAGTGACTTAAATTGTGTATACAATGATTGTCATGATCAATAATGCAAATGTTTTCTCAATAATGCAAATGTAACAATCTAGATTCTCACAATCCTAAAATGTCATGTCCTCAACCATAAGTTAAATGTTTGCTGCATAATGTAGGTGATGGCCAAACTAAAATTTTAAATATTCTTTAAACAACAATGTAAATGTAATGCATGTAATGTGAATGTCACTGTCATGAAATTCTAATGTGGTAACATGTTTTCAAGACCCCACCATCTCATGTTTTCTCCTTGTTTAGCTTCTCAACACTTTGGAACAAGTTTTATCAACTGATCATCATTATTTTCATCACTTGATCACCATTCATAAGCTTTTCAGCACTAACAATTCCAGAACAAGTTTCATCCATTGCCCTATATCATTTAATCATAACTCACAAGCTCCTTAGTACTAGCAATTTTAGCATAAATTTCATCCATTAACTTACACTATTTTCATTACAATTCATAGGTTTCTCAGTACTAGCCATTTTAGAATAAATTATGTCCTTTGATCTATATTATGTTCATCACTTGATCACTATTAACAGGCTATATTGACCAATTCATCCCTATATTCATCACTTAGTCATATCATTTTTTCAAATTTTGCCATCTTTTCATTTTGTTGGCCAATCCATCACCATATTCATCATTTGGTCACACCATGTGCTATCTCAAATCATCCTTTTAAAGTTTTTACCATCTCTTTCTTTTTTTTTTTATCATCTTGGATTTCTTTTCGAAGAAATGCAAGACTCTTTTTATGCACATCATCATTCATTTATCATCATTTCAAATCATGACAAATATAATGTAACCATATATTTCCTTGATTTATTTTAGGGATACAATAGTAAGAAAGCACAAAGGGAATTGGGAAAAAGGTAATCAATGAGGAATGAGTTTGGTACAAAAACAATTGGGCAAAGGATCAAATTCAAAGCATGTCTTTGGAAGTGGTATTGAATAAATGGAGTAATAATATCCAAAAAATGAATACTCAAACAATTCCTAACATTAATCCAAATTTTTTTTTTCAAAAACTCATTCCATTGACTTTTGAGATCATCTTTGAGCTCATTGAACTTTGCCCTAGCTTTGAGAAATCTTCAGATACCTTGATTCTCCATATATTAGAGCTGTCTGTCAAACTTTCAGCTCATATGTTTTTCTACCTAAATCGTCTTTTTGAATTTTCAATTTGAGTCTTCCTTTTCTCTCCTTTTCATTTTTTTCCATTCTTTCATTTTCTCATTTTTTCTTTTTTTTTTTTTATTTTTTTATTTTTTTATTTTTTTCCTATCCATTAGTGATATCTCTCACACATCGATCTTTGGAGTAATATAGCATGATTTTGTTATTCCGTCATGAGCATGCCTTAGCCCAACATATGATTATTAAATTCGAGCATTCACACTTGATCCAAATGATCTTTTAAAGTTATAATGTAGGCCATGGTGAGGGGTCATGAAAGAAATGGGTAAAATAGGCTCAAAACATGTGTTTAAAAGGTTCAAAACCAAAGGATCATTTCTCATCATTCAAAACAACTTGGCATTTTACCCCATTCCATATCATTTCCTTATTTTTTCCTTTTTTTCCATCTCACTTCTCACAAAAAGATTCTCATTACTTTGCCCCAACTTGTTTGTGGCATTTTTCTTTTCTTTCTTTCGTTCATTTTGCTTTTTTTTCTCTCTTCGAGACCTTTTATGATCTTTTGCCTTTTTTTTCAAAAAGAAAAGCCCCAAATGTAGAGGGTGATCCTTGGTCAGGGTTCTTTAAAAAAAGAAATCATAATAAGCTCAAAAGGGTAGTAATAAATGGTTTTTCAAATGGTAAAAGAAAGATGGCCATTTTTCATCTCAAATGTGAATGCTTTCCTTGAACTTCATTTATTAAACAAAAACAAGCTCATGGATCTTTGCACATTTTCAAGATATATCTATTTCACATATGCTAGCAGCTAGCTTTTTTTACTCAAATAGTCTTCTTAAATCAATGTGAATAAGTTCTTAAAATTAAATTTTAGAATTATTGTTTAAAATTAAATTTTAGAATTATTGTTATCATTGTCTAAATATTCATCATCTGAAATTTAAGAATAGGAATGAAAAGTTATGAAATGTGACAAACCATGGAATAATGGTTGAATGAAAGAGAAAATGTAATGAAATGCATCATCCTTGCCTTTTATTAAAATGATAACAAATAAAATCCTATTACATAAACGAAATCCTAACATTACTCTAAAAAAAATCCTAAAATGACAAGAAACTTCCAACTAACCTTATCTTCATTCTCTAAAATTGTGTCCCTATGCAATCAAGTGAAAGATCTTTTTTAATATCCAACTCTCTGATTCATTGCAGTTCTCCAAGCCTTTTCGAATCAATTTGTTCTTGATTTCCACTTAGAGCATTGACATTGTGATTAGGCAATGGATTGCCACTAATATTAGGTGTTATTGCTCCTCTTTGACTAAAACTTATCATTCCATCTTTGATCAACTGTTGCACCTTATGCTTTAGAGCAATGTAATTTTCAGTGGAATGGCCAGCAATTCTATAGTGGTAGTCATAGTAGGCTATAGAATCATAACATTTGGGATATGGTGGCTTGAGTGGCTTTACAAGACTGAGCATAATCAAGTGGTTATTGTAAGCTCTCGGTATAACTTTGTATAAGTCATAGGATTGGATCAAATATAGGTTTTTCTCGAGTAATTCATTGCTCTCATAAACTACTTACTAGGCTAATAGAATAAATTTAGGGTCTAGTGAGAGGTTGAATGTTAAGGCTATATGTGAAAGCTTGGGGGCTAAAAATAAGTTGGTATATAGATGAGTAAGATGGTTATGGTATGGGCTAGTATGGGTAGAATGAGGTATTATTCACAACAAGATAGTATGGAGAGTAACCTTATGGTAGATAGGATTGATATCCCCTGAACTGTTTATCAAAACTCATAGCTTGAGCTTCGATCTCTTTCTTCTCTTGCACTTTCTTGGTTTCTCCTCTTTTCAACTTGCCATTTTTAATGGCATTTTTAATGATTTCGCCTAAGATCACCGTATCTATAAAATTTTTTATTGTATTCCCTATCATCTTTTCATAGTAGAGAGATTTTAAAGTGCTGACAAAAAACACGATGGTCTCTTTTTTAGTTAGAAGAGGTTGCACTTCAGAAGCTACATCTCTTCATCTCTAGGCATATTCCTTAAAGGATTCAATCGCTTTCTTTTCCATGTTTTGCAAAGACAAGTGATCAAAGGCTAAGTCTATGATATATCAATACTGATTGATGAAGTCATAGGCCATGTCACTCTAATAACGAATGCAAGTCTTATCCAACTGGACATACCACCTAGTAGTAGAGCATATAAGGTTATCTTGGAATACATGCATTAATAGTTTTCCATTATTAGCATGGGCAACCATATTTTGATAGTATATAGTAATGTGGGTCTTTGAACACTTTGTACTATCATACTTCTGAAACTCTGACACCTTGAATTATGAAGGAATAACCACATCTGGGACTAAACAGAGCCCAGTAGCATCCACTAAACCATAAAAACCAACTTCTTCCACTGCTCACAGTCTTTTCTTTAACAAGTTCATCTTCTGTTCAACTTTTGAGACCTCCAAAGTCTCTTTCTCTTTAGGCTTTAACTTTTCTTTCTCTTTTGAATCATCTAAATTAGGAATTGGTATTAATTTTACTGCCTTCTCAGTAAAACAAGATTTACATAGCTTTGATACTACCTTGGATTTGAAACTAATGGTATTTTAGGATATATGTACCCTACAAGATAGGTAAACTGCTATGGTAGTGGATCTTACATGGATTGGGCTTGCTGCAATCCAAAACTAAAAAGGTATAGAAGGTCGATCACCCCTTGTGATGGATGGTCTTGTTGGCTAGTACTTTCTTTTACGCTTTTTCCCTTGTTCAACTTATTCAAAGCCTCTAGAATCCCGTTCAATTCCTCTTTAAGCTTTTATTAGGCTTTCTCTATCCTTTTGAGATAGTCAAAATTAACTTGTTCCATTTATCTAGCTCGAGTTCTTGTATTATATTAGAGAGTGAGGTTTTTTCTTGGTGGAGCTATCCTTGAACATTGAGCACCATAATTATGTTATTAGAAATGCTATGCTTTATGCATGATATGCTGATGCATGAATGGAATGTACATTTTCATTGATGAAATCTAATATGAAAATGATGCAGATGCACAATGAAAATGATGCATGATATGCAAATGCACAAAGCTAAGCAATCAAAATGATTAGATAAGCACAAATTATTCCTTCTTGTGTCCTAGTTTTTGAGTTTATCAATCACTGGGTAGGAAAGGCTCTATCTTAGGGCTAGCCTCTTAAGTGTACATTATATGTAGGGTTAGGTGATTTGACCACTAAAGGTTCCCAAATTATTCCTTACATCATATTCCATCATAGATTAGTAAGGCATTTCAATCCTCACCAATCACAAGCTACCAACGAAAAAGATTCAACTTGAGTAGGAGTATTTCACTAGCCATTGTGGAGATTATCATCTCATGAGAGCGTAGGTACTTTACTCCCTCTTAAGAGGGACGGAGCCCGGGTATAGAGCTCATGTAATGCAAATGCATTTTTATAGTGTGTATGAAGGAACATATTGGTTTCATGCCCCAAAAATCAAATAAGAAACAAAAAAAAAATGTTAGTAAGCAAATAATTACAACTTAAAACCATTAGATCAAAGGATAAGATAAATTTAAAATATTATGGCCTGACTCTCTATGGTTGTCTTCAGCGGAGTCACCAAACTATCATAACATATAGATCTGTAAATCTATAGCTAGACTTAACAAATGGATTGAGTTGCCACCAATCTTTTTTACTAGGTGTGATTGGTCACCTAAGGAATCTATCCTTTTAAGGAGCTCCTAAGCTTGACTAAGGGTCCCTAAAAAAATAAGTTTGGGTTTACTAATCAGAACAGGGTTTGGGGGGTTGGTTACATGTAAGGAAGGTTATAGCACCTCTACATGCCCATCCAAAGGATGGTATCATATTATTTTAAATTTATCTTTAGGTCTTGAGTCTAATGGTTTCAAATTTTTATGTTAAATATTGAAAATAATTTTTAAAATTCTTTGTCAATCTGGTAGAACTCATAAAAAAATATTTTCTCACCTCAAGAGTATTCAAGAATCCTATTAGATATTTTGATGAGGCTCCGTCGTCGAAAAAATATTTATTTATTTTTTTTATTTTGTGTAAAAAATATATCTAATTATTCCACAATTTGTGCCAATTAAAAATATTTTCTCTTTTTAAATTTCTAAATACCATTTGGACTTATTTAAAAATTCCTTTTTTTATTTTTTTTAGAAAGAAAATAATATGATGATTATTTTTATTGAAATTATATTTAAATTATTCCACTATTTGGGACAAATTTAAAGAAAATTTCTTACCTAGAGATTTCTTAGAAATTTACCATTTGAAATTTCTAAGAATCTCATCATTGGATAATTATCAAATATTTTCAACCCAAATTTTATTTTTTATTTTGGTTTGAAATAAATACTAATTATTGTTATTGAAAATTTATCTAAATTATTCCACCATTTGGGATAAATTTAGATAGAATTTCTTACCCAGGAATTTTATAGAAATTTATCATTTGAAATTTCTATAAATTTTATCATTAGATAATTAATATTTATTCTCAAAATATTTCATTTTTTATTTGGTTTTACATATTTTTTTATTTTTCATAAATTTAATCATGCAAAAATACTAAGGAAAAAAATGAGCACATAAAAAATAAATAAAAAATATTAAAAAATACCAAAAAACAAAACGACTTAGCTGGAGCGGCTTGGAGCGACTCGACTACAAACACAAGAAGAGGCTGGAATGATGCAGCTCAGGGCACGGCTCACAACTTGACTCAATTAGAGTCAAAAGTTGGAGACGGGTCAAAAGCGGGTCAGTGCTTTAAGTTGGGTGCGCCAATGAAAAATGGGCGGATCTTGGGTCTTCTTAAATGCCAAAATGACGTTGTTTTAGTGACATTATAAAAGGCTGAATCCTAGCTTTTCCCCTCAGATTTCTCCTTCCCCCTCTCTCTTTTCCCCCTTCTTTCTCTCACACTCTCTCTAAAAATCGAAGAACTCTAATTGAATTTTCATTAGATTCTAGAAAAAGTCATCAAAATTTGGGTAAGTTTGCCAGACATTTGACAGAGAATTCAACCAACGCTGGAATCTAGGTCGAATTCTGGGAAACTTGCTAAAATATTCAATCGATACTAAAAAACTCGTCGAAAAATTCAACCGACGCCAAAAAAATTTGCCATAATTTTAAAATTTTCCAAACAATTTCCAGAAAAATCCTTTTCTTAACCCAAAAAACTCCAAAAATTTTTTTGACTGCTTCTGTTTTTCTTAAACACTTTTTTCTTTGTTTTTGTTTTCTTTTTTCTATTTTTGATTTTTGTGTCTTCTTTCTATGTGTGTCTAAGGTTGTATTTATAGGGTCTCAGATTCCAAGAACCCTAAGCCAAATGGGATTTCAATCCCCTTTAAAATCAATCTCTAATTCCAAATTTATCACAACCTTGATAACCCCAAAAAAATAGCCCTAACCAAATCCAACCACCTTAGAATTTTCTTAATTTTTTATTTTTTTATTTAAAAACAAACACCCCAGATAGATTGAGGTGTCTATATCGATAACAAACCCGAACCTTACCGAGATTCTCAAATTTCATGCAATCTTGATATAGTAAGTAAATGCAAAGGAAAAAGGATGACAAAAAAAAAGATAAATCTAACATGAACTATGAACTTCTTGCAAATAGAGCCAAAACCAATGGAACCTTAAGTTTTGACCAACCAACTTTGTGTAGAAAAAAGGTACCCAAAAAACCAAAAGATGCAAAGGCTAAAATTTAAAAGATTTTTTGTAAACATACTTCACGTGGAAACTGTAATAAAAAGGAAAAAAAACTTAAACTATAAACCATTTTTTTTCCAACCCATTACCATGCTCTATTTTAGATACTGTTTTATTTTTTACTTCAGTCAATGTTTTAGCATTTGGTTTTTGGCTAAAAGAAAAAGACACTTCCTAGCTTTATCAAGTTAAACCTACAGCTTATACTACAAACACCTAGAAAATGGGATGGATTACGACTGAGAGTTTCATGATAGATAAACAAGCTAACCAATCATTATTTTTGTGTTATTTCTAACTTGACATGTCAAGCAAAAGGTAAGCACATGTATTCATACAAGAATAGCAAGAAAGAAAAAAAGGTTACATGTTAATTTTGCTCCTAGTTTTCTTTTTTCTCGATTACTTTTTTTTTTTTGCTACTGGTTTTCTAGTTTTTGTTTCTACCAATTACTATTATTGATCTTTTTTTCTTTAATTTTTTCCTATTTCATGCCCTTTCTACCATCGAATGCCCTCACACATCTTCTGTTTTATTTCTATCTCTTCTTTTGCATTTTTCTAAAGCTTTTTTGTTTGTTGCCAACTTTTTTTTCTGTTGCTATTAGCGTTGACTACCTTTTTTTCCTCTTTTTCTTCGCTTGTTTTTTTTTCTTCAGACATTTTTTGCTCAGTTTTTGAATGCCTCACATTCTTTTTCTCTAGTTTTTCTTGTTTTGCAACTGGTTTATTCAAACACTTCCCGTTCTTCCTTTTTTTTTCTAGTTTGCAGCTAACTTTCCTTTTGGTTATTGCCCCTACCAACTTTTCTTCTAGTGTCTTCTCTCTTTTTGGTTTGGTTATTCTCCTCACTTTTCTAGTTCAACCTTATGTTTCTTTTTTCAGCCCTTTTTTTTTGTTCTCTCATACTTTTATTTGCTAGTTTTGTTTCTAGTTTTTTCACTTAGTTACTTCCAGTTTTTTCCTTTTTGCTTGTCATTTTTTAATGTTCTTTTCTTTGGGCCCAAAAGCCTTTCCTCTCATCTCTCTTAACCGACCACTATTATGTAGTTTTTTTATTTCAGTGTTATTCCTCACGTGGCTTTCTTCCCTCTTCAAACCATTTTCCCTTCATGTCATGTTCCTGTAGCAAGCTTAAACCCCTTCAGTTTTTTCACGTCACATTCCCACCTCTCATGCACATTCTCGGGCCTAAGGCGATTTTATTAAGTAAAAATTATTTTAATTGATTTTTATATTTTATAATTTATATAATTTATATTATTTTTTACACCTAATGATTTTTATAATTTATTTAATGGCTAAGGATGGGCTTTTTTAGCAAGCCTTTAATTGGGCCATTACTCAAGCTTATGCAACTGGTCTCATTATGGGGCGCATATTGGGTCTCATCCATGAACATGTAAAAGTGGACTGTTAATGGATTTGAAAAATTGATGATCAAGATATAATTATAGAAACAAGCCTGGATTAAAGAGATAAAATTTTTTAGACAAAATTAGATGTTTATAGTTGCCCCTTTTGGTATTTTTTTTAAGAGTAAGAATAATTCAAAGACATCAACAACAATTTTGTTTGAATGCTACTCCTTAAGGCAATTTGATTTTTTTTTTTTTTGTTCTTTTGTATTTTTGTTTGTTTTTGTTTTTTTACTTTTTTCTTTTATTTATATGACCAAGATTAAACCATGAGTCAAAAGATAAGGACGACCAAAATTAAACCACAAGTCGAATGAGATGACCAGGCTTGAATCACAAGTCAAATGAGGTAACCACTAATCTAGGTTTACATGCTAGCTAATCTGGACTTTTAGGCCAACTAAATGGGGCTTAAATTTTTATAGGTGCCAACTAATTTAGGCTTGTGTGCTAGTTAAACTAGGCTTAAATTTGGGTGCCAACTAAACTGGGTTTAAAACTTCTCAACACCAACTAATATTAGGCTTGTGTGCCATATAATCTGGGTATAAATTTTCATTAATACTAGTTAAATTAGGCTTAAAGTTTCATTAATGCCAGATAATCTAGGCTTAAATTTTTCATTTGGTATTAGCTAAACTGGGCTTAAATTTTCATTAGTTCCAGATAATTTGAGCTTAAAATTTTCATTGGGTGCCAACTAAATTGGGTTTAAATTTTCAATAGTGCTAGATAATATGGGCTTAGATCTCCATTGGTGCTAGCTAAACTGGGCTTAAATTTTCATTAAGTGCTAGCTAACCTTAGCTTAAATCTTTTCATTGGGTGGCAGCTAAACAGGCTTAAATTATCATTAGGTGGAAACTAGATTGGGCTTAAGACATCATTGGTGCTAGTTAAATTAGACTTAAAACTTAGTTAGATGCCAGCTAAACTGAGCTTAAATTTTCACTAAGTGCCAGCTAAGTGGGACTTAAAAATTAGATGCTAGCTAAATTAGTTTTAAAACTTGGGTAAACTTCAATTTTTTACAAAATTGATAATCCCTATTAGGATTGAAAGAGCTAAAAACTTTCTTTCCAAATGGGTTGAATGGTTTAGTACACTGAGGCTTCTATTCATTTAAAAATGTGTCACCATTTAAAAAGGATAAAAGGGGTGTATATTTTTTCAACTAATTTGGGTTTACATGCCAACTAAACTGGGCTTATGTGCAATGAAATTGGCTTATGTGCCAAGTAATTTGGGCTTAGATTTTCATTGGGTGCTAGCTAATCTAGGCTTAAAGCTTCATTGGTGTCAAATAATCTAGACTTAAAACTTCATTAAGCACCAGCCAAGCTGGGCTTAAAATTTCATAAGTGCCAAATAACCTTGGCTTAAAAACCTAGGTGCTAGAAAAACTAGACTTAGAATTTCATTGGTTACTAGTTAAACTGGACTTTAAATCTATCTCGAAAATTAGCGATTGTAAACACCTATCTGTGTTCGAGGTCAATCGGTGTCAATTTTTTTATGTATATTATTATTATTATTATTATTGTAGTATTATATATTATATTATATTATTATTATCAACTTTATTTTATTTTTATTTTTATTTTTATTTTTATTTCTCATTTCTTTCTTTTTTTTTCTTGATCTATGGTTGAATAAGGAAACTAGATTTGCAATCCACTAAATCAAGGGGTTTTAATTCAAATTTCAATTTAAGCTTGAGACAAATCGGACAAGTTGACAAAATCTTAGGCTAAATATCACAGCGGATAGAATCCAATCCCAGGATTTAAGCCTAGATTGGTTTTATCTAATCCCTAATTTTTTTGCTAGAGTAGCTTATAAATTGGACACAATACTACAGAAAAAGACATGATTGATTTTTTGGAGTAAAGATTCTATGTTGAAATTTTGAGAAAAAGTTTTCAAGGTTGTAGGATTTCTAGAATTTTAGTTTTGACATTTCAGATTTGAGGTAATGGTGATTAAGAGATGTTTGAATTTTTGGTTTTTAGTCGAGGTGTTGGG
Organism: Durio zibethinus; assembly: GCF_047325235.1. NCBI lineage: Eukaryota > Viridiplantae > Streptophyta > Magnoliopsida > Malvales > Malvaceae > Durio > Durio zibethinus. The sequence continues at coordinate 14,046,425 of NC_143178.1, forward strand.
ATTGAGATTTCAGATTTTTAGATTGAAGTTTAAATTTTTGGAAAATTTGGGATTTTCTGAAAATTTATAAAAAATCTGGGTTTTGTGGTTGAATGTTTGAATTTTCTGGTGAGCCTTTTTACGGAGTTCAAATTTTTTGACCAGATTTCGATAACTTTTTCTAGAAATTGATGAGTTGCCCAGTTTTTGATTGAATGTTTTTGTGTTTTTTAGAGAGAAGGTAAAGGAATTTTGACTTAGAGAGAGAAGCACTCAGATGGAACTAAGGAAATATTGAACCTTGCTCTTTTTATACCGTCCCAACACATTGTCATTCCTGAGTGCCTAGGATCTGTGTGACCCCGAGTAGGATCCACGAGTCGCCCATGGATCGACCCGACCTAATTGTAGGTTTTCCTTTTTCCATTTTATTTTTATTTTTTGATTTGATTTTATTTTTTAAGTTTTTTTTTACTTCATATTATTTTCATTTTTATTTTATGCTATTGATTTTTTTTTCTTTTTTTAAGCAATTTTTTATTTTTTATTTTTCAAAATTCCTTTTATTTATTTTATTTTTGGAAAATAATCTAAAAATATATATAAAAAATAAAACTTTCTCTTTTCAAATAAATTCATAAATCCTACTAAACTATTGAAGGATTATTCATGGACTTAAATTTTATGGATTCTACCAAACTTTTGAAAAATTTCATAAATCGATTTCAAAAGGAAAAATAATTTATCCTACCAAACTATTGGAGGACTACATTTTAAGTTAAATCTTACCAAACTATTGAAAGATTTAATGAATTTTCTCAAAATAAAAATTTTATAAATATTTTACAATAAAATTTCATCAAACTATTGAAAGATCTGTGTCTAAGTAAAACCTACTAAACTATTGAAAGACTTTACTAGTTATTTTCTTGAATAAAATACTTTAACAAATCTGATGATAGAGCCTCTTAAAGGTGGGACACTAGTCTCCATGAATACTCCTAAGGTGAGAGAATTGTCTTAAATTGCTATCAAATTATTGGAGTAATTTTAGAATTAATTTTCAATATTAAATATTTTGATAAATTATAAACATATTTAAGGCTTGGATAATTTGAAATCAAACCGGTATCATCATTTGGATGGGCACTGTAGGGGTTTTATAATCTTTTTCACATGTAATCGTACTCTTAAACCAACTCTGATTTTGTGGATCAAAATCTACTATATAAAGATACATAAGTCAATCTTGGGACTTTTTTTTTAAATGGGACAGATTCGATCAGGTGACCAATCACACCTAAACAAAAAAAATTGGTGACGACTCTTTAAATTCTATGTCTAGTAGTAGTCCATGGATCTGTCCCTTACGACAGTGAATCCTATCATAAATTAAATAAGTGAAAATTTTCTTTCCAAATGGATTGAATGGTTTAGCACACTGAGGCTTCTGTTCATTAAAAAAGGTTTCTCCATCTGAAGGGGATAAAAAGGCTTATACTTTTCCATGTAAACTCAAATGAAATATAATTTTTTTTTAAAACATGAATATCTTGAAAACCAAACATGATCAACACTTTCTTCAGCCTCAAAATGAGACATTTTGATATATGTCAAGGTTAACTATAAGGGCTTGAGATTTTGAAAAGTTATTTTGGAAGGGAAAAAAAGCTAATATTTTTGAAATCAACCCAACTCAAACTTCAGGGACTTTGATATTTTGAATCTTGCAAAAAGGTCTAACTTATCTTTGTCTAGCATCCATATCATTTAGTACTAGAAGTGGCCTTCAAGATTTGCTCTAAACTGCCCTTTGTGGGGTCTTCACCCTAGAGCTACATTCATTTTTTTTATTTTTTATTTTTTTATTTTTTTTGTCATTACACCATCCACTTAAGAATTCAAACTTATTCGAAAAACGATAATAGTCCAAACAAAAAATTAGGTAATAAAGAATGACTAAAAGATTTATAGGTTTCGTGGGTTTCGTAGCCATTTTTTCAAGATAAGCTATTTAATTTCAAGCGTTAATGCTTGATCCATTATGGACTTTTTATTGGACATAACATTGGCAAAGGTTTGGGGTTTTCAAAGAAAATGATAGACAAACCCAAAACAAGTGTTTAAAGGTAATTAAAACCAAAGATCATTCTTTCATCTAAAGGATTCATTTTGAGGTATATTCCCTATCATTTTCTTATGCTTTCCACCCATTCTTTTCTTTTCTTCTTGTTTTCATTTTTTTTCCCTTTTTCTTCTTTTCTTCAACTTTCTTCTTCATTATTTCACTTTTTTTTCTTTTTCTTTGAATGGATTCAAAAATTTTTAAAAACTTTTATATCAGGCCTCTGCTCTCAACATATGGGATTCTTTTTTGGACATAATTGTTCCTAACCCTTAAATGCATCCCTTTTGCCCCCTTAGTGAAGAGGGTGATTCTTAGTTAGGATTCATTTTAAAATAATTTTATTAAGCTCAATGGGGTAGCAAATGATAGATTTCTACATTCATAAAAGAATAATGAAATATGACCATTTGCCATTGCAAGCATAATCACTTAAATTGAAGAATAATTCCCATTGGGAAAATAATTTAAAGAAAGGTTTTTCATTCCAAAAAGTTTTTTCTTTATTTTTTTGGCTTTCTTGACCTTTTTTTGGTGCTTTCCATTTTGTCTTTTTTTTTTTTTTTTCTTATTTCTTCTTCAAATTTTTAGATTTGTCAAGTTTTTATTTGGATTTATTCAAATTTCTTAAGTGTATGATATCATAACCATTTTCTTTTATCCTTTTTGTCTCTTTTTTTTGTTTTTTTTTTACATGCTCTCCATAACTCATACCTAAATTTACTTAGCCAGTAATGCGATTCATGAAAGATGCCCTTATTTTAACAAACCATTCTTAATGAAAGTCAAAGAAAATGGGTCATGTGGAATGAACGAGAAAAAGGTCATTTGGAATAAACATATTTAAGGTATTAAATGATCCAAGTTTCTTCACAAAAGGAGAACAAATGGGTTGATCATAACTTAAGTTATCTTAAGGGCAATGAAGTCTTTTTTTTCTTATCATCGTGCCCCCAAGACATTAGACTAGGCCAATTTTAGGATACAAAGTTGAAAGGTTGGAAAGTTTGAAGTTATTTTACAAGACTTAGGGTGGCTTTGATTTTGAAAAATTTTGGAGTTATAGCATAACATTTGCATATCAAATTACCTCACCTTAATTCTTAAAAAAAATATATCATATTTGCTTGGTTTTTTAAGAACCATATTTTTTTTAATTAGCTGTTTCATTTTTCATTACCTTGGAAAAGATTATCACTCTTTGATATCATAAAATTATCATATGAGAGCAAGATTCAAATTCAACTTTATAGCTTTCAAAGGGTCGTGGCTACTAAATGGAATCAGTAAAAAGGTTTAACAAAAAATGTTTAGGTATTTGACAAATCTTTAATAGCAATCACTAATTCATCTGAGACTTTTTCTTTAATCATAGAACTTTTTTCTTTTTTTTTTCTTTTTTTAAAGGCATTTCTCTTTCTAAAACCTTAGGACTTAACTATATGGAGGCTTTATTCAAATCTAATATTTTTTTCTTTCTACCATTTTCTTTCAAAGAAAACCTACAAGTCCAAATTTTAAAAGAAATTGAAAATAACAAATGACAATATAAATTCATGAAACACTTATGATGCATAATATCCATTCATGCAATGCAAATAATCAAACTTGACCCAAAAATTCACATTTCTAATAGTATTCTTGAAATGACACTCAAACTTATAGAACCAAAAGTTTCCTTCTTGACACTTTAGCTGTAACATTATTAACCCTTAATTCCAATGCTATTAACAATCAAAACCACTAACCAGTTCTTTAAACTTTGTAAGACCTACATCAATCAAAGCTTGAACTATATCTTTGAAGGTAGTACAGTTTTCTATAGAATATCCTTCGACTCCATCATGAAATTTACACTTAGCATTGGGATCATACCACTTCAGGTAAGGGGGCCTTTTGGGTTTTGTAGGAATAACAAAAATTATATGATTTTTGATAAGTGAAGAGCTCAATTTAAGATAATGGGAGTGAATGATACATCTTGATTCTCTTTTTTTTATGGCTCTATGAATGACTTGGATTGAGGAAAAGTACTAGCCTGAGGTGTCGATTGGAAACAATATGGTGATGACAATTAAGAATAGTCATTCACCAAATCTTCCTATATCATGGTGAGGTTTCTCTTATTTTGTCCTTTAACAATTGCCTTTTCAGCGTATTCATTGAAAATATTTTTTTTCCTTTTATTAGGAATTTTCATATTAGCATTCATAATTTTTCTCATTTTTATCCCATCCTCTATTTTGCCCACAACAAATAGCAATCAACAAATTCTAAATATGCATTACCAATCAGCATATCATAATAAAGAGATGGAAGGGTATCCATAAATAGAAGATTTAGCTCCTTACTAGTTAAAAGTGGTCAAACTTGCGATGCAACCTCTTCCCATCTAGCAGCATATTTTATATAGCTCTTATTATGGCTTTTTCTCATGTTTTGAAGGGTTAATCACCCTAAAGTCATCTCCAACATGTGCTAGTATTGCTTCAAGAATGCTCATGATAAATCCTTCCAAGTATAAATTTGGCTACTTTCCAAACTATAATACTAATTAGCTCTTGCTCCAGTCAAACTTTATTGAAAGGCATCAATAAGTAGCATTTTGTCACTTGCACAACCAACCATTTTATGACAATATTGATCCAAATATGTCTTAGGACATCCAATTCCATTGTACTTCTCAAATGCTAGAACCTTGAACTTAGGCGGAATAACCACATCTAAAACTAGTTGAGATTCTTTTGCTTCACAAGATTTATCCTTACCTCCAATAGCTTGAATCTTTTCTTCCATAAGACTATACCTTTTTCATTCATCTAAATTCCATGATTTCTCCCTTTAAGGTCCTAAGTTAAGTCCTTCGAGTTGATCATTTTCTCTAACAAAAAATCCTTCGATAATCTCCTTCACCTCTCCTATCAAATCAGTATTCTCTTGATCCTTAGAAGAAATTGTAAAGATTATTTTCAAAGAAATTCCTTCTCTTTAGAGTACAGATGAATTGCATTCTATTAATTAGATACATAAATAGATGAATGAATGAATGAATGCATAAATGACAAAGCATTTCGGTGAAAAGTGTGGAAATTGGAATAGGAGCAAAAATTAGAAGCAAATCATAATTTACTTATCCAAGTTAAAAAAGACAACATCATATTAACATAAAAAGAAACATTTTCCCAACAGAAGAAATTTACAAAGCATTTTATTTTCAAAACAACCTATCATTTGAAGACCATTTTTAATCATAAATCCCATCCATGTTTATCATCTTGCCATCCCCTTCTCATTATTCCTAGATCTTTAACCACCTATAATTATTGGATTGAACCATTTTGCATCTATGAATGGCTGCACCTTGTGTTTGAAACCCTCACAATTCTCAATGGAGTGCTCTATATTCCCACCATGGTATTCACACCTTGCATTTGGGTCAAAATATTTTGGGTATGAAGGCTTTAAAGGCTTTGAAGGGACATAAGTAACAAGGTGTCTCTCAAACAGATAAAGAAAGAGTTTTTCATATGAAATGGGGAAAAATCGATAATTTTTTTTGCAATAGATTGACTAAGGATTCAAGAATTTTACGGTAATGCAAAGATTCGAAACTGAAAATTTCATTGATTAAGAGATTAAGGAACGGTAGGCTAAAGATTTTGGTTCAAATATGGATTTTTTGGAGATTGAATGAAGTTTTAGGGCCTGATCTTAGATGCTTGGAATAGAGGCCAAAGATAGACATGAGAAGGATTTAAAAACAAATTCAAGTTCAAAGCGATTTGTGAAGATTGTATAGAGCTTGGTAACTCTATCCTAGAAATCAAATTCTAGAGCTCGAACACTTGCATGATTAAATCACTCATCCCTTTTATGATCTTGTCTAGACCTTCATTTTTGCTTAAACCACTAAATACTTTAGCATGCTTAGGACATGTACTAGGCCAGGTAAGAATCGGTTGATCATGACTCCATAAGTTCATAGGACTTTCTTGGATTGAAATCGATAAGGCCCTTAAGAAGGCATCGAAATAAATTCTTTGAGTCTATCAATTATCTTCGTCAACTCAGCAAGCTATTTTGTCATCTTTTGAATGTCATGACCAAACTCCTCTTGATTGCATTCTAACACACTAGTTTAGACTTCCAATTAGTTCTTCATATTTTTAGCTTCTTAGACCCATTAAAACAAATGTTTTATTTCAAAGGTTTAAACCAAAATGCTTATGCTATTATTCTTGATGAATGAATGACAAAAACCAATTTCTAATTTGCATGCTATACAAAATATGTTTGTAAATGCTTAAGTATTATAGTGATTCAAATATATCTACAAAAATGAAACAACCCAAAATATACAAATCCCCTTAACAATGAATGTAAAATGCAAAGATTGAACCCCGAAAAGATAACAAAATGCTATCTTAAATCTTTCTTTTGCTTTTTTTTATCTTTTTATTTAAACTCACTTTTTCTTTTTGTAATCTTTTTTATCTATCCTAACTTTATTTGTACTATTATTACCCTTCAACATAAACTATATCAAAGAGCCCCACATATCCTAATTTGGGTAATTTCTATGAAAGAGATGGGCATAGCTTTTAATTTCCTAAATAATTTTTATAAGAGGTTGACATTACTGATGGCTTCATGAGAACTTTTTTTACTGACGACTAATTAAAATAAATACCTCCTCTTAAAAAATATAATGCCTATATAATATATGCAACAAAATTAAAGACTATACAAATAAAGATGAATCAATAATAGAAATAACATAACAATATATAATATAACAAAAAATATACAATGTTCTAACTTTTAGTTATTTTCTAAAAAAACAGCATGGTTCTACTTTAGGTAGGCTTTCTATGCCTCACGATATATTGGGTTGAGATTTATTCATCTAAATGTTCCCAAATCAAACCTTACATCATCGTCCATTATACATTAATAAGGCATACCAATCCTCAATCATTGCATGTTACAAATGAAAAGGGCTCGATTTAAGTGAAACTGTTTTGCTTGCAAATGTGAAGGTTATTACCTCACGAGAGCGTATCTACTTAACTTCCTCCTAATAAAGACAAAGCCTAGGTCTAGAGCTCATACATATAAGTGAATATGCAAAAGTGTGCCAAGTGATATATCGATCAAAATAAAATAAATAAATTATAAATAACAAAGTAAAAAGAAGATGATAACTAACATGTAATTTATTTTATTATTTTTTAAAAAATTTAAAAGAAAGGAAATTAAATTAAATATCAACTAAAACCAATTGAATCATAAACATTTAATAGCACATGATTAAGAGTTTCGACTTAACTTACAAAATGTCCTTAGTGGAGTCACCAAGTTGTCATAACATATCGATCCGGAGACTTAATTGCTAAAAGTAAAAACTAAAATCATGAAAACACGAAGAGTCACCACCAATCTTTTTTAAAGGTATGATTGGCCACCCAAAAATTTTATCTTTTAATAAAATAATAAAATGGGTTTAAAGTTTATTAAAAAGATAATTTTGGTCTATAAAAATAGGATTAGGTTCAAAAGTCGATTATGCATACAGAAATATTAGCACCCCCACAGCGCTCATAAAATTAGTATCAATTAATCATATGCTATTTATAACTTTAGACAAAAATGGTTTTTACAGGAAATTTAAATATAATTCCCTTTATTTATAAAAACTAAAATTATTTAAAAAATCTTTATTTAGAAATATTATGAAAATATTTAGATTAAAAAAAATCTTATAATTCTCCAACATATAAGCAGAATTCAAAGATAAAATTTTTCATCTAAGATTTACCATGACATTTCCTTAAAAATAAAAATAATATTTTAAAAAAATGATAATTATTGGAGACTCTCTATTATCTAGCCAGATAATTATTGGAGACTCTCTATTATCTAGCCAGAGTACCTAAAATTATATTCCCCATAATACTATTTAAATTTTATTTTATTTATTTATTTTTAAAACTAATTTTTCAAAAAACTTTTTATGCAATAAAAATGAAGAATTGTATAATTAATATTAAACATCAATAATTAAAATAAACATATATATGCATAATGATTGTAAACATTAATATAATAATGAGAAATATGCAAATGATGATAAAATGCGAATTTTAAGAGTCGAATTTGTAAATATAAAGAGACCACCTAAACTTTTCAACCTTTAAGCAGAGTTTGGATGCAACTTTTTATATTTAAAATTCTATTTTTATTTTTATTTTTATTTAATTTTTTTATTTTTAGATTAACAAATTATCTGAAAATTTTTAATGAAATAAAATTTCTTAAATACCACATCATCTAGGCAATATTTAAGAATATATTATTTCACAAAAAGTCTTCATTCAAATCCTTAAAAATTTAGGATGATTTTGGGGTTTTAAGTAAGTTTAGGGTTTCAAAGTTTTATTCAAGGTTTCAACTAAAGCCTAGGGTTTCATGTTTCACCTAGGATTTTTGATTTCTCATAAGAGTTTTATTTTAGGGTTTTATTTAAGGTTTCGGGTTAAGGTTTCATAAGTTTATGAGCTTTTCTAAAAATCTCCAATATCTAAGTGGATTTTTGAAGTAAGCACGTTTTTCATAATTTCCTAAAAGTTGAATTTTTATTTTCTATATTTTCACATATTTTTTTCTTTAAAATTATTATTATTATTTTGTACCTTTATCTATTTTTCTAAAAATGGATTTTTATATATTTTTTTATTATTATTATTTATTAATCTTTATTTAATATTTATTTTTATTATTTAATAATTTCACAACAATCTAAGCAAAATTTTTATTACTTTATTTTTTAAACATGATTTTTACTTCCCTCTAACATTTAGGTAAAGATTTTAAGATTTTTATTATTTTATACATTTTTTATCATTATCATTATTATACATATTTTTTTAAAAAATAAACAATTATTTATTTATTTATTTATTTTAATTATTTTAATTATTTTTTTAAAATATGTCATCGCTTTTAACATCATTTCATTTTTTAGTGTATAGAAGCTATCAAAACAATTTCTTGTTTTTAAAAATAACTGAATTTTCATAATAATTTTTTAAGCATTATGCATTAAACTTAGCTTCAATGTTCAGTGCAAAAACAAACCTAACTTAAGTCCTAATCCTAAAATCATTTTAGTAGGAACATAAATTTAAAACCATTATTTAAGCACCATAGAAAATTTCAGCTTTGCATTTGAAACATAGATTCAAGTTTCTTTAAAAGAAAAAAAAAACCAAAAAGCAATCCTAAACCTCACCAAGATTCCCAAATTTCAAGCAATCTTGATATAGTAAGTAAATGCAAAGGAAAAAAGGATGACTAAGAAAAATAGGACAAATCCAATGTGAAACATGAACTTCTTGCAAACAAATCCAAAACCAATGGAACCTTAAGTTTCGGCCAACCAACTTCATGTAGAAAAAAGGTACCTAGAAAACTAAAACATGCAAGGGCAAGATTTTTTGTAAACATGCTTCACATGAAAACATCAAGAAGAAGAAAAAAAAACTTAAACTTTAAACCATTTTCTTTTACAACAATTACCATGCTCTATTTTAGATTTTTTTTATTTCTTACTTCAATCATTATTTTAGTGTTTGGTATTTGGCCAAAAGAAAAATACAATTTTCTAGTTTTATCAACTCAAACCTATAGCTTATACTACAGACACTTAGAAAATGGGATGGATCATGACTGAGAGTTTTATGATAGATAAACAAGCCAACCAATCATTGTTTTAGTGTTCTTTCTAACTTGACATGTCAAGTAAAAGCTAAACATATGTATTCATAAAAGAATAGCAAGAAAGAAAAAAAGGTTACATTTTAATTTTACTCCTAGTTTTTTTTTCTCTAGATTGCTTCTTTTTTTTTTTTTTTTTTGCTACTGGTTTCCTAGTTCTCATTTTTGCCAATTATTGTTATTGGTTTTCTTTTTCCCAATTTTTTTTACTGTTTCATGCATTTTTTTTTCATTGAATTCCCTTACACATCTTTTGTTTTGTTTTTATCTGTTCTTTTATATTTTTCTAAAGCCTTTCTACTTGCTGACAACTTTTTTCTTTTGCTACTATTCGTGTCGACTACCTTCTCTTCCTCTTTTGCTCTATTTTTTTTTCTTAGATTTTTTTGCTTACTTTTTGAATGCCTCACTTTTTTGCTCCTGTTCTTCCTGGTTTGTAGTTAACTTTTTTTTTTTTGTTTTTGCCTTTACTAGTTTTCTTTCTAGTGTCTTCTTTCTTTTTGATTTAGTTATTCTTTCACTTTTCTAGTTTAGCCTTCATTTCTTTTTCTAGCCCCTTCTTTTGTTCTCTTCTACTTTTATTCATTGGTTTCATTTCCAATTTTTTCACTTTGCAATTATCAACTTTTCTTTTTTGGTTTGTCATTTTTTCATGATTTTTTCTTTACGCATGAAAGCCTTTCCACCATTTCTCTTATTCGATCACTGCCATACAATTTTTTATTTTAGTGTTTTTCCTCGTGTGGCTTCCTTCCCTCTTCAAACCACTTTTCTTTCATGTCACATTCATGTAGCAAGCTTAAACCCCTTTAGTTTTTTCACGTCATACTCTTGCTTCCCATGCACGTTCATAGGTTAGCCTTCATGCCATTTTAATTTCATTTTTAACTTTTTCTCAACTTCCCAACGTCCCATACATTTTAACAAAGCCAAGTGAGCCTTGTTTATTTTAGTTTGGCCTTGTTTTATAACCCATTTGGGCTTTTGTGTTTTCACTTTATATTTTATATTTTAGGCTTTTATTGGGTTATGTTTTCTTATGCTTACAAATTTTATTTTGGGCCATGCTTTCTTCTTTTTTTTTTTACTTACTTTTTTATATTTTTATTATTTTTTATGATTTATATTATTTTTTTACACTTAATGATCTTTATATTTTATTTAATGCCCAACAATGGGCCTTTTATCAAGCTTTTTATTAAACCATTACTTGGGCCTGTACAACAAACCTCACTATAGGGCTCATATTTGGTCTCATCCTTAAGTATCTAAAATTGAATTATTAATAGACCCAAAAAATTAATGATCGAGGCCTAATTACAAGAACAAGCCCAAATTAAAAAGATAAAATATCCTAGACAAAATTAGATATTTACAAAACGGTATTTTCGTATTTTAAATTTTTTGTGGCCGATTTTCCACGAAAACTTTCACATCCTAATTTCATATGGTTTTAAGATTTTTGGTGCTTTAAAATCACAAAAACATGAATGAGGTCATAAGTTTCATAGAAAATTACGCAAAATGAAAAAACTTTCCAATTGGGGTAAAATGATCTTTTCATAGCATTAAAAATAAAATCTCTAGCCATGAATATTTTAGGTTGTAAGATGATCTTGATGAGCTGAATCCAATGGTGAAAGGTGGTTCATTGTAAAATACATAAAGGAGAAAAAATAGCCATTAGATGAAAAGTACACCCAAAGGCTTGCATGAATTTTGCATAGCCTTTTTATATGACAGTTACAACTACAGAAGAAAAGGAGGCAACTAGGAATTGCTGTGAGAAATGAGGAAAATAAAAAAAAATTAAAACTTTCTTTGAGGTATAATTTATACTATTTTTTCATTACATTCCATAACATTTCATATCATTTTCCTTAGTTTTCATGTGGTTCATCCTTTTTTTTTTGGTGAAAAAATCCATAATTGTTTACTTCTTTAAATACAAGCTTAATCCAAGTTTTCAACCAACTAACCAATAGTTGTGTTTTGAAACAGAAAAAAAATCAAGCAAACATAAAAAAATCCACCATTAACAACCCTTCATAGGTTCAATCAAACTCCCATCCCTTATGATCGAACCTCTTCTTGGTCTTTTTTGTATTTTTCTTGCTCTAAATAACATGTTTTGATGTTTAAAGTGTTATATTACTATGTAATTTGCATGTCTGTAGATTTATTTAGTAGTTTGCATGATGTGTTTGGCTAATATGTATGTTTTTATAGTTTCCAGTTTAGGTAGTTTACTACATGTTTAATTAAATTCTTGCTATGATATAAATGCCTTTAAATGATAATTTTATAAGTGATTGATGCATCTTCTAGCCAAATAAAGATTGTGTGCTTGTGGGATTGCTTTGTGGAGTATTGGCCAAGCCATTCCCTTGCTTGGCCAAAATTTCCTAGCTTGTTTCATGCTTAAATGTTGATTGTTTCATCTTTGAATGCTTGTGTTCTTGCTATGTTCTTCATGTTTACTATATATTTGATGAAATTCTCAATGAAAAATGTTAGATTAGTAGACTTTTTCGTGATTTTATGTTGTTTGTATATAGAGCAAAATGGTGGAAACATGTCTTAAATTTTTTGCCAACAAATTCTTGCACAAAATGGTTTGGCCAAACCTTGTTTAGCTTGTAAAATATTGGTGTTTGATCCATTTTCATCATATTGTTACATGCATGTTTAGTTTACAATATATTTGTAAATATGCTTAAATTTGTAAAATATTTGATCCCATAGTCATACATTTTTCATGCATCAAATACTGCTTTTTTACTTTTTTTGTCACATGTATCCCTATGCATCAAAGTTTGTATTTTTATCAATGGCATTTTGGTAAATTTTGTCATATGCATTCCAAAACCTCAAACCCAAGCCCTAAAACCTAAACCCTAAACTCAAACCTTAAAACCTAAACTTTAAGACCAAACCCAAACCTTAAACCCTAACTGAAACATTAAACCTAAACCCTAAACCTAACCCTAAAACCTAAACCTTAAACCTAAACCTAAATCCTAACCCTAGACCCCTAAACTTAAATCATAAACCCTAAACCAAACTCTAAACCAAAACCCTAACCTAGACCTTAAACTAACCCCAAACCGTAACCAAACCTCAAACCCTAAAACCAACTTGATCTCATTCATGCATTTGCATTTTATTTTGTTGTTACATGCATTCCTAAATTGTCATGTATTTGTACTTTTTCATTCATGTTTAAGTGTCATGCATTCATCATATATAGTTATTATGTTTATGCATTCCATGCATATGTTTTATAAATAAGTTTTTTTTAGTAAAAATGTTTTTGAATAAGATTACATCACAGATAAATATAACATTTGAGATCTAACCTAAATATAGTGAAACTCTTAATGGTTATCATTTATGCAAGGTGTCATCTCGATTTTTATGAAGCAATTTAAAAACTTCTAAGTTAAATATATTTTTGAAACTTTACCTAAATATAGGAGAGTGGAAAAAGTGTCTTAATACTTAGGACTTTTTTATTTTATCCAAAAATAAATTGTTTTACTTTTTAAAAAAATAAAAAAATAACTTGCTTTTAAAAGAGAAAAAAAGAGAGATTCAGTTTTTAAAATAAACAATGAAATAAAGGAATTAGTTTATAATACTAAAGTAGGACCATTTTTACTAAAATCAAAGGATAACATATACTTAATTGATATGGTCTTCGATGAGTGTTATGGGGATGCTAATCCTTACCCATACTTAATCGACTCCCGGACTCAATTTTGATTTTCGCAAACCTTTAGTGTTCTTTTAATAAGCTTTAAACTTTTTTTTTTAATGTTTTATTAAAAAAACAAAATTTTTGGGTGGCCAATCACACCCTAAAAAGGATTAGTGGCAACTCTTTATTTTGGTTTTTATTGAAAATGTTTTTTAGTCCCACTTCTTTTTTTTTCATTCCCTAAATTTGTTGGTTTGGTTCTTGGACCGACATGACACAGCAATTTCTAATATGGTGACTTAGATAGCTTGATCATTTTATATTAAACTTATATGAATGGTTGAACTTGGCTATTTGTCTTCGTTTATGTGAAAATATTACAATTTTAATGTTTTTGGTAATTAAAATCATGTTTGATTAAATTCATTATTTGAATTATTATAATTTCCCATTGATTATTATTATTTGTAGGATATTGAGTGTGGTGAAAGATTGAACGTGTGAAACTTTTAAGATAGCTTACATTAAAAAAGATTGATCTTATTTGAATCCAAAAACTTAAGAAATTATGATAATTTCTTAATACTTGTATGAAAAATAATTGATTTTTCTATTGAAAATATAATATATATATTAATTATTAAACTTGGTATCTCTATTTGATCAATTTATAAGAGCAACTGAAAGAAAAAATGACTAAGTATGAATCATCATGATCCAATGCATCTGTAAACATGCTGTCATAACATCTAGATCCGGGGATCTATCGCTAGATATTGACTTTTAGGAGTCGCCACCAATCTTTTTTATCTAGGTGCGATTGATCACCTAAAGAATCTGTCATTCCAGGGAACACCTAAGCTTAAGGGTCCCTAAAAGAATAGGTTCGGGTCTACTAACCAAAACAGGGTTCGGGAGTTCGGTTACGTGTGAGGAAGGCTATAGCACCTTCACAACGCCCATTAAAAGATGGTACCAGCTGAAATTTGTGTTATCCAATAAGCCTTAAAATTTTACCGAGTAATTAATTATTGAAAATTATTCTCAATTGACTCTAATACTTTTAGCAAAAAATTGAGAAAAATCCTTCACCTCAAGAGTATGCAAGAAAAACTATTGTTTTACTTACAGAGGCTCCGTCATCGGATTATTTAAAGAAAAATCAAAATAAAAAAAATAATAATAAATAAAAAGGAAGGAAATGATGATTGTTCTTGTGCAGAAAAAATTTATACTTTCAACTTTTCCCCGAAAATTGATTTTTTTTAAAATTGATTTTTTTAAAAAAAATTGATACTTTCAACTTTTCCTAAAAAAAAAACCTTTTTTGAAATTTTATTTTTAAGGAAAATTGATACTTTCAACTTTTCCTCAAAAAAACCCTTTTTTTTTTAAAAATTTTATTTTTAAGGAAAATTGATACTTTCAACTTTTCCTCAAAAGTATTTTTGAAAATCTTGATTTTCAAGGAAAATTGATCTTTCAACTTTTCCTCAAAAAAAACTTTTTTTTTGAAATTTTATTTTTAAGGAAAATTAATACTTTCAACTTTTCCTCAAAAATATTTTTGAAATTTTATTTTTAAAGAAAATTGATACTTTCAACTTTTCCTAAAAAAAACCTTTTTTTTTGAAATTTTATTTTTAAGGAAAATTGATACTTTCAACTTTTCCTCAAAAAACCTTTTTTTTTTAAATTTTATTTTTAAGGAAAATTGATACTTTCAACTTTTCCCCAAAAATATATTTTTTTTATTTTTATTTAAAGAAAATTGAATAATAAAACAAAATAAAAATGAAAATAAAAAAATAAAATAAAGAAAAGTAAAACAAAAATAAAAATAAAATAAAGATAAAAAAATATTAACTAAACCTAATCTAATAAATAAATAAATAAAATAAATAAATAAATAATAAAATAAATAAATTAATTAAAAAAAAAACCTAGAGCGGCTCGGTATACGGCTCGGTTCGGCTCGACTCAAGGAAGAGAAAATGGCTCGGAGAAGCGGCTTGGAAACCGGCTCGGCTCGGTTATCGGCTCGGAGGGGGATACACGTGCGGGTCAGGACGCGGGTCGACGCTCGGGTCAGATCGGATCTCGATAAAA
The DNA here is from genome assembly GCF_047325235.1 of Durio zibethinus. NCBI lineage: Eukaryota > Viridiplantae > Streptophyta > Magnoliopsida > Malvales > Malvaceae > Durio > Durio zibethinus. The sequence goes on from NC_143178.1 coordinate 14,062,114, forward strand.
CGCGCAGATCCTCTGGGTCACTTAAAGCCAAAACGACGTCGTTTTGGGAGGGTATATAAGGCTCTTCTCTCTGTTTTTCGGTAAAACGCTCATCCCCTCTCTCTCTCTTCTTCCTTTTTCTCCCGCTTCTCTCCAAAAAGCTGAAGAACTCCAGTTGAATGTACGTGAAATTTTGGAAAATTTCACCGAAATCTGGATTTTTCATTGGAAGTTCGCTGGAAGTTGGCCAAAAGGTGGTCGATTTCTGGGAAAGGTCGTCGGAAACTGGGCAACTCGCCGAAAACTTCAAAGTTGGCCGAAATTTTTGTCGAAAAATTCAACTTGTGCCAAAAAATTCAATCGAAATCTGAAATTTTTCAAAAATTACCAGAAAAAAAATGCCAAAAATCTTCAAAAATTTTCTGCTAATTCCCAGAATACTTCTTAGCCTTCTATACTCTTCTATTTCTCAAATCAGTAGCTTTGCTCATGTTTTTTCTCTATCTTCTTCATTCCGTTCTAGGAGGTCCATTTTATAAGGATTGATCAAGAGTTTCTGATCAATCCCAATTCCTCTTTAGACGGGGATTCAATCTTTGAATCCAATCTGGACTCTTCTGATTGAATCCCCATTTTCAGTAGGATTCTTCAGCCTTCAATCTCAACCTTCCAAAATAAAAATTAAAATAATAATAATAATAATAGATAATTAGAAAAGATAAATCAAAAAATATTATAAGATAAATAAAAAATAATAATAATAACAGATATATAATTAGATAAATAAAAATACAAAAATAAATAAAATAAAAAATAAATAAAAATAAAAATATATATATTAATAAATAGTAATAATAAATAAATAAATAATAAATACATAGGATATAAAGGAAAATATATACATAAAATATAGAATAAAATAAAAAAAATAAAAAATAACAAAAATAAAATTGGACTTACCCTTTTGGACCAGGCCCAATTGATCCGGGCCTGGATCAAATTGGGTGTCTACAGCTGTCCCTCTTTGCACATTTTTTGCAAAACAAAAATTGCGCAAAGACATAAACACCAAATCAAGATTCAACTCAACATTTTCATTTTTTGATTTTTTTTATATTTTTTGATTTTTTTTTGTTTGCTTTTGTTTTTGCTTTTGTTTTTTTTTTAACCGAAGCTCCTCTAAACAGAGGTTCAATGAATTTGAAAAAATAAATTGCTCATCTAAACAGAGGCTCAACGACTTTGGAAAAATAAATTGCTCCTCTAAACAGAGGCACCACAACTTTTGGGAAAGTAAATTGCTTCTCTAAACAGATGCACTACGACTTTGGAAAAGTAAATTGCTCCTCTAAATAGAGGCACCATGACTTTGAAAAGTAAATTGCTTCTCTAAACAGAGGCACCACGACTTTGGAAAAGTAAATTGCTCCTTGACAATCATGTCCAAAGGAGTTGAAAGTTGTGTTTGAAAGAATTTCAGGAGATTATGCCCAAAGGTCTTATAAGTCAACCCTGATACCAAAAGACATCCTATTTCAAGGATTAAGAACTTATCTGACAAGCTTTTTCTTTTTCAATTTTGTAAAATATCTTCATATCTGTCTTCTCCATGTGGGATGTTGAAACACCCTTGCTTCTTGAATTTATACACTATACTTTCCTGAAAGTAATGTATGCTATGCAAATGCATATGAATTTCAATGAATGCTATGCAAATGTTGGCCAATTAATTCCTGTTCAATGTATGGTACTCAAGTTCCTCAAGCTTTCTCTTGGGCATCAAGCCTTTTGATTCTTCAGAGATCGAATTACACTACTCTTCTAAGATTGAACCAGTGTAGCTCTTAATTGTTTCTTCCACTCATAATCTTCCTGTAAAAAAAATCTCTTCCCAGATTCAATGTCCTAATCAGGAACTGAACATCTTGATTCTGCCTTTATCACTATTGATTTATTCAATGTAATGTAAAAATCTTTTTATGTTGTTATTCATTCATCGATCATTATTTCAAACTCAAAAAGTAAGAATGCATTTGCACATCTCTTCCATTGTGGGGTATTAAGAAGAAAGGAATATGAATGGTTGGGACACAATCATCAGAAAAAAGAACAAAAAATGAAATAAAATGTTTTTTTATTAGCAAAATGTTGACAAACTTTGGCCAAGAAAGAATTACAAGGATAGGTATGGGGACAAAGCCCAAAATGAACAATCAGATAATCATGATAACACATCTCAAAGTTTTTTCTGAAAACTCAACCCTCTGATGTATTTAACAACTTGGAACTCTTCTGAATTTGCTAGCCTCCATATCAGCAGACTTTTAAATTCGATGCTGTATTCTCCTTATCTAAGCTGCCTTTTCAGGTTTTCAACTTAGACAAACCCCTTATGACTCAAACCGCCTTTTTAGGGTTTTCGCCTTGAGTCCTTCTTTTTTATTCACTTTTTCTTTTTTTTTTCTTTTTTTTCATTTTTTCATCATTTTTCATTTTTTTCATTTTTTTTCATTTTTTAAGCATAATATTTCTTCATAGCATCAGAATTTATAGGATGGGGTAAATCATTTCCATCCATCTCAGTCAATATCAGCGTTTCATCCGAAAAAGTCCATCTCACCACATACGGTCCTTCCCAATTCGGAGTCCATTTTCCTCTACTATCATGCTGGATTGGGAGAATTCTTTTCAAAACCAACTCTCCTTCTCGAAAGCAACGGGGTCAAATCTTCTTATCATGAGCCCTCATCATTTTTCTTTGATATAACTGACCATGGCACAACGCAATCAATCTCTTTTCTTCTATGAAATTTAATTGCTCATAACGTTCTCGAATCCATTCAGCTTTTTTCAACTCTACTTCTTTTAAAACTCTCAAAGAGGAGATCTCTACTTCCACTGGAAGTACAGCTTCTATCTCATAAATCAAAGAAAATAGGGTTGCCCCAGTAGAGGTGCAAACTGACGTTCGATATGCATGCAATGCATATGGTAACTTCTCATGCCAATCTTTGTAAGTCTCGATCATCTTTTCCAAAATTCTCTTTATGTTCTTATTGGCTACCTCAACTGCCTCATTCATTTTCGGACGGTATGGTGCTGAGTTATGATGCTTAATCTTATATTGAGCACATATTTTTTGCATCATCTTACTATTTAGATTCTTGGCATTGTCTGAAATAATTCTCTTCGAAAGTTCTTATCTACAAATGATCTCTTTTTTTATGAACTTGTAAACCACAAAACATGTCACATTTGCATATGAAGCTGCTTCTACCCATTTTGTAAAGTAATCTATCATCATAAAAATGAATCTGTGCCTGTTAGAAGCCTTTGGGGTAATTGGACCAATGACATCCATGCCCCACATTGAAAATGGCCATGGTGGTGCCATAACATGTAAAGCAGATGGTGGAGCATGGATCTTATCAGCATATATCTGGCATTTATGGCATTTACGAGCATAATCAATGCAATTATTCTCCATCGTCAACCAGTAATATCCTACCCTCATGATCTACCTTGCCATCATATGTCCACTAGTATGTGCCCCACATATTCCATCATGCACTTCTTTAATGATTTTCTTCGCTTCAGTCTCATTTACGCACCTCAATAATACTTGATCCTTGCTTTTTTTGTACAAGACATCCCCATCCAAGAAAAAGCTCATAGCCAATCTTCGGATGATCCTTTTATCATTTTTTGTTGCTTAAACTAGATACTGCTGATCCTTAACATACTGTAAGATGTCATAATACCAGGGTTTTCTATCATCTTCTCTTTCTACATTAGAGTAATAAGCTAGTATATCCTTAACATCTAACTTGATGGGCTGAATGTCGGTATTATCATTAATTCGAATCATCGTAGCCAGAGTAGCCAATGTGTCAGCAATCAAATTCTCTTCTCGAGGTAAGTGATCAAACTAGATATCTTCAAATTGTTTCACTAACTCTAGAATATACTTATGATATGGAATAAGTTTTGAATCTCTTGTCTCCCATTCTCCTTTTCAACTGATATATAACTAGAGCAGAGTCTCCAAACACTTTCAGTATTTTCACTATTCTATCATAGCAACTTGTAAGCCCATGACACATGCCTCATATTCAGCGATGTTATTTGTGCAATTAAAATTTAACCTCACTGTTACGAGACAGTATTGTTCTTCTGGAGAAATCAGAATCGCCCCAATTCCATGCCTCAAGGCATTAGCAGCTCCATTAAAGTACATTCTCCAACATTTTTCCACATGCTCCCCTTCTTCCAGTTGAGAAATAATCATTAAGTCTTCATCAGAGAATTTCAGCTTCATCGACTCATACTCTTCAGTAGCACGATTTGTAAGAAATTATGCTATAGCGCCCCCTTTTATTGCTTTTTGACTCACACATATAATATCATATTCCGAGAGCATTACTTGTCATCTAGCGATTCTTCCAGACAAAGAAGGCTTCTCGAAGATATACTTAATGGGGTCCAGTTTCGCTATAAGCCACGTAGTGTGATAGAGCATATACTGTTTGAGTCTTTTGGTAGTCCACGCTAATGCACAACATATTTTCTCCAATGAAGAATACTTGGATTCATATTCTGTGAACTTTTTACTTAGATAGTAAATAGCTCTTTCCTTTCGGCTAGTCTCATCTTACTGCCCCAACACACATCCCATTGAATTTTCACATACGGTTAAGTATAAGATTAAAGGTTTCTATGGAACAGGTGGCACCAATACTGAAGGGTTCGATAAATATTGCTTAATTTTATCAAATGCCTCTTGACATTCTTTATTCCATTTTCCAGGATTATCTTTACGAAAAAGCTTAAATATGGGATCACATTTGTAAGTAAGCTGAGAGATGAACCGAGAAATGTAGTTCAATCTCCCCAAAAAACTTCAAACTTTTTTTGGTGTGCTGGGAGGTGACAAATTCTGGATGGCCCGTATCTTTTCGGGATCAACTTCAATTCCTCTTTTACTGACCACAAAGCCTAGCAACTTTTTTTACTTTACCCCAAAGGTGCACTTGGCTGGGTTTATTTTGAGCTAAAATTTTTTTAATCTTTCAAATAACTTTCTGAGGCTAGTAACATGATCTTCATCCTCACAAGACTTTGCAATCATATCGTCTACATACACCTCAATCTCTTTGTGCATCATGTCATGGAAGAGTGTTACCATGGCCCTTTGATATGTTGCCCCAGCATTCTTTAACCCAAAAGGCATGACTTTGTAACAAAAGGTTCCCCACATGATCACAAAAATAGTCTTTTCCATATCATCTGCAACTATTTTTATCTGATTATACCCTGAAAAACCATCCATAAAAGAGAAAATTCAATGCTTAGCTGTGTTATCTACCAGTGTGTCAATATGAGGCAAAGAAAAGTTATCATTTGGGCTAGCCTTATTCAAGTCCCGATAGTTTACACACATTCGTGCTTTTCCATCTTTCTTAAGAACTGGGACTATATTGGCTACCCATTCTGGATACTTAGCCACTTGTAAAAAACCTGTATCAAATTGTTTCTTCACTTTCTCTTTAATCTTTAGTAGTATTTCGAGCTTCATTCGTCTCAATTTCTGCTAAACTGGCTTACATTCTGGCTTTAGGGGCAATCTATGCTCCACTATCTCTGTGCTTAGCCCTGGCATATCCTCGTAAGACCAAGCAAATATATCTGTAAATTCTTGAAGTAGGTCTTCCAATCGTTGCCTATTTCCTGATGAGAGTGAAGTGCTCATTCTGACCTCTTTCTTATTCTCTTCATTTCCCAGATTCACTAAGTCCACTACCTCCTGATGAGGCTTAATTGGTTTTTTTTCTTGTTCAATCATCCTCATTAGGTCTGGAGGCATAACATATTCTTTAGAATTCTCTTCATTGTCAAGTTCATCAGTGTTAATTGAATTCTCAAAGCTAACCTCTTGATTGTTATCATGATTATCCTCATGTTCATTTAAAGACCTGAAATTGAATGAAATAGGATATGTTGGCAAAATGTGCTTAGAAAGATGAAAATAATGAAGACACAATAAGAAATGAATGAAAATGCATACTTCCTATTCTTATTAGAAATAATAAAAGACAAATGGCCTAAACAAAAAAGATCACCCCAATACCTTGGGCAATAGCTATTAGGATGTTACAATTACATTGCATCAAAATCAAAAGTTGAAGGCATCTCGATGGCACTCCAATTATTGAGCTCAAAATCTGGTGGACAAAGGTGAACCCACTCCTCTTGATTAACACTCACTTCATCTTTAACAGTATTAATGGCTAACTGGGTAAAATCATCTTTTACACTTTTTCTTGCATCTGGGTACATGAATTCTCCAAGTCTGAAGGTTTCATATAAATGTGGGATAAACATCAGCCTTGTTGTCTTTCTTGATGGCCTTCTTTTGACTTTCCACTCTGCCATCTCATAGCCTAGGCCCACCCTGTGGCTATTGTCTGTTATTGTTGAAGGTTCTTTAATTCCCTGTAAGTTTTTGCCTATCCCAAGCCTTGGATACTAGCCTTTGTTGATGACTTGGCTCACCACTATCTTTGAAAAAAGCTGATTTTGAAATCTTTCACCTACAGAATTGACCAATTCAAAAGATTGATGGGAGTATTTCAATGCTTCCTCAGTAACCTCTACGTATGGAGTGTTCAATGGTTGGGTCACCAGCATGTCTTCCTCTTTAACTACCACTACTAATTGACCTTCTACATTGAACTTGATCTTCTGGTGCAAAGTAGAAGGCATAGCTCCTGCCATGTGAATCCATGGTCTTCTTAACAGATAGCTGTAGGATGGAGAGATATCCATCACTTGAAATTTTATATTGAAGGTGCATGGCCCAATTTGTAAAGGCATTTCAATATCCTCTAGGACTTTTTTTTGGTCCCATCAAAGGCTCTCACAATCATCTGACTATCCCTCATATGAGAATAATCAATGGGTAGCCTTGCCAAAGTTGACATAGGCATGACGTTGATAGCAGAGCCATTATCGATAAGGACCTTGGCTATAATATGGCTCTTGCACTTGACTGTGATATGTAGAGCCTTTGCATTTCTTTTTCCCTCTAAAGGAATCTCATCATCGCTTAATGAAATGTGATTTGGCATGACTAAATTTCCAGCCAGGTGGTTCACATATTCAACAGATACATTATGTGCCACGTATGCCTGATTCAACACTTTCAATAAGGCGTTTCGATGTGGCTCTGAGTTCAGCAACAGTGACAATAATGAGATTCGAGCTGGTATTTTATTCAACTGTTCCACAACAGAATACTCACTATGTTTTACTAGTTTCAAAAATTCACAAACCTCTCTTTCTGATACTGGCTTCGGTTGATCTTTTTCAGGTTCTATCTTAGGATTATTTCATCTTTCTCTTTTTTAGCCTTCTCTCTTCTAGCTTTCTCTAGCATTTCTAGAGTGTAACATCTCTCACTTCGAGTAATGGCTCCTATACCAGTAATATTGGAAGCATCGGCTTTGGAGACCTCTTTTTTCTGTCCCTGAACTACAGTGTCACAGCCGTATCTCTAGGGTACAGCTTTATCATTTTTGTATGGAAAAAGAGTTACGACTTTAAAAGTTACCGGCCTGGGAAAGAGTTTATCTATGACTAACTTTGGTTTGTTTCCACATTGAATTGTCACTAGTTTCGAAAACAGCTTTATAGGCCTATCAGTCATGTGTACCTCAACACTCTTCAAATCTTTTTTTTCTTCATAGACTTTCATCTTATGTAAATCCAAGAGTTTTTGCACCTCTTGGTGAAACTGCTCACAAATCTCAATGGAATGGCCCATTACCCCATTATGATACTTACAACTAGTACCAGTTATATATGCTCCATGATAGTCGTGTGGACTTACCAGTGTATCATGTCTGCTCTTCATAAAACATCAAACAGTTGGTCGAGAGGTGTCTTAATATCTGCCACTTTTTTCTTCACATGGCACTTCTGTTCTTCGCCTATAGCATTCACATTATGATCCGATAAAGGATTACCACTAACAGTCGACGCAGTCATCCCTCCTGTATCAAAGCAAATCATCCCATCCTTGATCAATCATTGCACTTTATGTTTCAGGGTAGTGCAATATTCGGTAGAGTGACCAATAATCCCATAATGGTAATCACAGTGGGCAGTGGGATCATACCACTTAGGGTAAGGTGGCTTGAAGGGTTCTAATTTACTTGGAGCAAACAAATGACTGTTGTAGAGCTCCTTATATAATTCCGTATAAGTCATTGGAATTGGGTTAAAAACGGGTTTCTCACGAATGGTTTGTTGCTCCTACGAGCCACCAATGGGGTTAGTTGAGCGATTTTAGGGTCTTGAGGTAGGTTGAATGTTAGGCTATACATGATATTTTGGGGTTTATGAGGGGTTTGATATGTTTGGGGGTATGGTGGTTGTGTAAATGGTTGGTATGGATGAAAAAAAATGTTATTTACAGTGGGGTGATATGACAGATATTTTGGTGGTGGGTAGGGTGAATAACCTCTAAGTTGCTGTCTATCAAAGCTCACCGCATGAGCTTCAGTGTTTTTTTTTTCGGGACTCTTTTGCTAGATGCTTCATTTCCTTCTAGCTTGCCATTCTTGATGGCACTCTCAATGATTTCTCCTGAGATTACCATATCAGTAAAATTTTTCGTTGCATTTCCTATCATTTTTTCATAATAAGGAGATTTTAAAGTGCTAACAAATAGCACTGTAGTTTCTTTCTCAGTCAGAGGAGGTTGTACCTGAGAAGTAACATCTCTCCATCTCTGGGCATACTCTTTAAAAGACTCGTTTGCCTTTTTTTTCAGATTCTGTAAAGATAAACGATTAGGGGCCAAATCGATGATATGACGATATTGACTGATAAAGTCATGTGCCATATCGCTCCAAGAGCAAATGTGAGTCCTGTCCAACTGAACATACTATCTGGCCACATAGCCAGTAAGACTGTCTTGGAAAACATGCATCAATAGTTTTTCATCATGCGCATGAGCTACCATCTTCCTATAATACATGGTGATGTGGGTTTTGGGGCACTTTGTATCGTCATATTTTTTAAATTTCGGTGCTTTGAACTTATGGGGGATAACCACATCAGGAACTAAGCAGAGCCTAACAGCATCAACCGACCCATAAAAGCTAAATCATTCCACAGCCCTTAGCCTTTGCTCTAGCATGCTAATCTTGGAACTTTCTTGAACTTCCACTCTCATCTTTTCCTTCTCCTTCTCTTTTAAATCATATAGATCGAGAATTGGTTCTGCCGTCTTTTCAGTGAATACAGGATTTATATAGCTATTATACTGCCCTGGGTTAAAAGCTGATGGCATTCCAGGATATGTTGGATATGCGAAGTACTGTGGTGGGACATCTTAGGCAGACTGGGCTTGAGGTGGGCCAAAACTTGAAGGGTACAAAGGGTCAGCCACTTCTTGTAATGGGGGAACTTGCTGGCTTGTATTTTTTACAACTCATTTTCCTTTATTCATATTATTAAGAGCCTCCAAAATCTTGCTTAGCTCACTTTCAATCTTTTCAAATCTATGGGAATTTTTCTCTTCAATTTACCTTGCTCTGAATCTTGTGTTGTATCGATGGGCAGGATTTTCACTAGATGGAGCTATCTTGAGACCTTGAGTACCATATCTCAGAATTAGTAAATTTGCATGATCATCACATGGTTGCTTTGTTAAGTGTAATGAATGAGAATGCAATGAATGAAAAATACATGTATGCAAAGAACATTTGCCTTAAAATGGTATTCAACTAAAAAATTTCATTTATTCTAAAAAAAACTTTGATCTATATTGAGTTTATCATCCTAGAATTATAACCATAAAATTGTTTGATCTGTTCATATTGGGCCTTGGCTTCTTCTATGAAGTTCAACAGATGCTATCCATGTTCTCCTACTGGGGCCACCACTTGTCTTAATACCTCTGCCTCTTCCACCATCTCTCTTGCCTTACGTACCCCTTTATGGATTTGGGTTGTTAAGTGCTCAATGTATTTTTGCCTTCCTAAGTTCTCTCTTTTACCACACCAGACTTGATATGATAATTCTCTATGTTCCCTAACTAAAACAACAATGTGATCTCCTTGTTCATTCAACTTTTGACTTAACCTGCTCAAATAACTGTTTAGCATATTAATTTATGCCTGTGCTTTAGTACTTTCTTCTTCCAACTCGACATACTCTTGTTTCAATCTTATATTTTCCTCAGTCAGCTCGACAATGGTTATCTCTTTGGCTCTTTCTCTCACACATAGCCTCTTATGCTCCTGGTGTAACTTTGCTAGATCTTCAGTAGCTGTATCACGTTCTCTAGCAATCTTGTGAACTTTAACTTCATAACTTTCGGCTCTACCTTTCCACTGGGCTTTTTCTTCTTGAAATTCCTGAATCTCTTTCTTTAACTTAATCTTTTCAAACTCAAATTCTTTTGTTGCCAGCTCTAACTCTGATGGTGTCTCTTCAAGTTTTTCTTCTATTGGTGGTTAAGAGATTTCATAAATGAATACCATTTCTTGTCTTCTCTTTGTTCTCCAAACCAAGTAACCTGGGGTGACTTTTTCAGTGAATGGTCCATGACTCACTCTTTGGGGATTTTTCCATGCTTTGATCATCTCATTCATCCTCTGAAATGTTTTAGGTTCATTGTAAGAGAAATCTAACTGATGAAGCCCATAAGTCATAGGAATGAATTGTTCTCCCCTCAATTACCTTCTCACTAGGAGTGGTGCATAATTCATCACTCCCCATAAACCCAGAAGTGGAACCACTGTACTATCCCCACATTGGTATAACATAGGCTCACGATTCATCCATTGGGCCAACCATCTCACCCTAGCACTTTCTAATTTTTGTAAGAAAATTATCCATTCTTATTTAGACTTTCGCTTTGACCACCCACTTTCGCAGAATTTCTTGATTGGAAAATGATTACGGATGTAAAGCTTCGAGAAAGCACCATTTCCTTGTTCAAAATGACTTTTCATCCATAAGTACAATAACTGTATGCATCCTATGAAGTGTCATCCATTCCGACGACAATAACTCAAAGATCTGATAATCTTTGCTAATATCACCGTTGAAGGATTACAGCCATTGATCACACTTTCGAAGAAATCAACCATCGCTATCTCAATATGTCCCAAAACCTTTAGAAAGATTATCAATCCGTATATAGCCAAGGTAAATATGTCTAACCCCCATTCTTCATTGGCATGTTGCATCAAAAACTCATGAAAAAACTTTCAAGGTAGGCAAACCTGTTCCTGTTTCTTCTTTGTATGAGAATCCACAACTTCCTTGTCTATCCCCATGAGTTGAGCCAGACTTTTACGAAATCCTGACTTATGTTTTTTGACATATATCTTGTCAGGAGTCTTGAGATGCAAACCTACCAAGACTGAATATTCTTCGATGATGGGAGTCATATCAGCTTTATTTAAGATGAAACACTTGTATGCAGGATCCCAGAATTGTGTTACAGCTCTGATTAGCTGATCATCAACAGCCACTGCTAGAAGGTGTGCTATATGCCCATATTTTTGACAAAATTGCTCTTGTCTTGACGGACTCATCTTCTTCCAGATATCAACCAAATCTTCTAGATTGTTCTGTTTGAGGAGGATAGATGTTTTCTGAGACATAGTAGAATCATACCCAATTGACAAGCAATCTCCCATCTTCAACTGAGTCTTTTCTGATAGGGCCCTTACTTCATTGGGTGTCCTACAGGGTGCTAATGCTGATAAAGAACAAACTAAGCGTTCATTGGTGTCCATGAAAAAAAATTTGTTGAAGACTGTTTTTTAAGCAAATGTTCTTTATGCAACTTTATGATATGCGTATGAACCAATGCAAAAGAAATAAGAAAATGGTTAGTATACCCAGAAAAAGAACAAATAACTAAGTAAATTTAAACATCACACAAAGTAAAAGGGATGAATCCTATGCTTTTGGTCAATTCTAAAAGGGAAGAGTGATGGTTCTATCTATAGGTTAGGCACTCTTAAGGTTCACTATATGCGGTTTTAGGGTCAAAGTCTAAAGGTCCTCAAATTGTTCCTTACATCCTTGTCCATCACAGACTAGTAAGGCACCCTAATCCTCACCCATTACAGGCTACAAGCGGAAAATGTTCAATTTGAGTGAGAGTATTTCGCTAGCCACTGCGGAGGCATTAGACCTCACGAAAGCAATAGGTACTTTACTCTCTCCTAAAGGGATGGAGCTCAGGTATAGAGTTCATGTTATGCACATGCACATGAATGACATAATTAATAAAGTAAATAAACATGAATGAATAATAACACATATATACAAAAGGGTTCAATTTTATTAGGCTTTTGGATAACACAAATTATTTGCTGGCCTGACTCTCAAAGTCTCCAGTGGAGTCGCCAAGCTTTCATAACATCTAGATCCGGGGATCTATCGCTAGACATTGACTTTTAAGAGTCGCCACCAATCTTGTTTATCTAGGTGCGATTGATCACCTAAAGAATCTGTCCTTTCAGAAAACACCTAAGCTTAAGGGTCCCTAAAAGAATAGGTTCGGGTCTACTAACCAGAACAGGGTTCGGGAGTTTGATTACGTGTGAGGAAGGTTATAGCACCCTCACAACGCCCATCAAAAGATGGTACCAGCTAAAATTTGTGTTATCCAATGAGCCTTAAAATTTTACCGAGTAATTAATTATTGAAAATTATTCTCAATTGACTCTAATACTTTTAGCAAAAAATTGAGAAAATTCCCTCACCTCAAGAGTATGCAAGAAAAACTACTGTTTCACTTGCAGAGGCTCTGTCGTCAGATTATTTAAAGAAAAATCAAAATAAAATAAAAAGAAAGGAAAAGATGATTGCTCTTGTGCAGGAAAAATTGATTCTTTCAACTTTTCCTCAAAAATTGATTTTTTTTAAATTTATTTTTTTAAAGAAAATTGCTATTTTCAACTTTTCCTCAAAAAAATCTTTTTTGAAATTTTATTTTTAAGGAAAATTGATACTTTTAACTTTTCCTCAAAAAACCTTTTTTTTTTAAATTTTATTTTTAAGAAAAATTGATACTTTCAACTTTTCCTTAAAAAAATCTTTTTTTTTTTGAAATTTTATTTTTAAGAAAAATTGATACTTTCAACTTTTACTAAAAAAAACTCTTTTTTTTTAAATTTTATTTTTAATAAAAATTGATACTTTCAACTTTTCATCAAAAAACCTTTTTTTTTGAAATTTTATTTTTAAGGAAAATTGATGCTTTCAACTTTTTCTCGAAAAATCTTTTTGAAATTTAATTTTTAAGGAAAATTGATACTTTCAACTTTTTCCCAAAAATATATATTTTTTATTTTTATTTAAAGAAAATTGAATAATAAAACAAAATAAAAATAAAAATAAAAAAATAAAATAAAGAAAAGTAAAACAAAAATAAAAATAAAATAAGGATAAAAAAATATTAACTAAACCTAATCTAATAAATAAAAAAATAATAATAATAATAAATAAATTAAATAAATTAAAAAAAAAAACCTGAAGCGGCTCGGTATACGGCTCGACTCAAGAAAGAAAAAACGGCTCGGAGAAGCAGCTTGAAAACCGGCTCGACTATCGGCTCGAAGGGGGATACACGCGCGGGTTAGGACGCGGGTCGACGCTTGGATCGGGTCGGATCTCGACAAAATGCGAGGATCTTCTGGGTCACTTAAGGCCAAAACGACGTCATTTTGGGAGGGTATATAAGGCTCTTCCCTCTGTTTTTTGGCAGAATGCTCATCCCCTCTCTTTCTCTCTTCTTCTTTTTTCTCTCGCTTCTCTCTAAAAAGCTGAAGAACTCCGATTGAATGTACGTCGGATTCTGGAAAATTTCATCGAAATCTGAATTTTTCGCTGGAAGTTCACCGAAAGTTGGCCGAAAGGTGGTCAGTTTCTGGGAAATGTCGTCGGAAACTAGGCAACTTGCCGGAAACTTCAAAGTTGGCTGAAATTTTCGTCGAAAAATTCAATTGGAATCTGGAATTTTCCAGAAATTTCCAGAAAAAAAAATGCCAAAAATCTTCAAAAATTTTTTGCTAATTCCCATAATACTTCTTAGCCTTCTATACTCTTCTATCTCTCAAATCAGTAACTTTGCTCACGTTTTTTCTCTGTCTTCTTCATTCTGTTCTAGAAGGTCCCTTTTATAGGGATTGATCAGGAGTTTCTGATCAATCCCAATTCTTCTTTGGACGGGGATTCAATCTTTGAATCCAATCTGGACTCTTCTGATTGAATCTCCATTCCCAATAAGATTCTTCAGCCTTCAATCTCAACCTTCCAAAATAAAAATAAAATAATAATAATAATAATAGATAATTAGAAAAGATAAATCAAAAAAATATTATAAGATAAATAAAAAAATAATAATAATAACAGATATATAATTAGATAAATAAAAATACAAAAATCAATAAAATAAAAAATAAAAATAAATAAAAATAAAGATAAATATATATTAATAAATAGTAATAATAAATAAATAAATAATAAATACATAGGATAAAAAGGAAAATATATACATAAAATATGGAATAAAATAAAAAAAATAAAAAATAACAAAAATAAAATTGGACTTACCCTTTTGGATCAGGCCTAATTGATCCGGACCTGGACCAAATTGAGTGTCTACACATGCAAGACCCTAAAGATTAGATTTTCACTGAAGTTGCAAGAAAAGAAAGGCATAAACAAGTCGAAGGCCTTGAAATTGGCCCAATAACATCTTGCTACTATGGATGCAGTTCTTAACAATTTAGCTTCTCTCACAATCACTCTTTACAAGAGTTCTCCAGGTTGAGAAAAGGATTGCAAACTATACAAATGCATGTCAAGTAAATGGAGGCAAAGAAAGAAAAAGAGCATGCCCAAATAGAAAAAGAGTGTACTAGATACCAACAATTATCACTATGGCTCAACACTTTTATGAATTTTTTCCAACAACAATACAATTTCCTAGGAACAATTTAGGTGGTCCACCGTCTCGTCCACCTCAAGTATGTAATTTAATATGTATTTTTACTTTTTTATCTATTTTGCTAATTACTATCATAGTAAATTTATGTCTTGTATTTTTTTTCAATAGATTCTTGAATTCGCTAATGATTTTGGTGCAAATAATCATTTATTTAATTCAAGTGTTTTATCTCAAAGTATAATCAATTTCATGCTTATTGAATTTTTTTTATTTTAGATTGTTTATTTAAAAACAAGTTAAATTTTATTGTATCTTAATTGTTAACATATTAACAAATAATGTATTTAGATATTTAATAATATGCAGTTAATATATTCAAATTGAGTTATATGTTTCAATAGTATGTTTTGATTTTTAACGCGGGATAAATACTCGATTTGATATTAATATTTGGATTGATTCTCAATTAGGGATATAATTTTTTATTTTATTAAAATAAAAATTAAACATTTTCAAATTTACCTAAAATAAAACTATTTAATGGAAATAACCTACACGCGTCATTAACTCTTTTAACTAAAATGGATGACCAAAAATATAACAACTGAAAAAAAAAAAAAAAAAAAACGGCTAACTCGTAAAAAAGTTTTTAAATAAAAACTTTTAATTTGTTTACTTTCATTTGCTTGTCACTCTTCTCTCTCAACCACTTCACACTCTCTCACCAACGTTCTACCTAATTCTTCGAATTCATAGTTCTTCTACCATAAGAAATTTAAGGTCGCTGCTACGTGGTGTTTAGTCCTTCTTTCGTCTGGGCTGCTGCCTCCTCTTTTCTAGCTTGGGTCATGATAACCATAAATTTAGCCTGATAATCTCTTTTTATTATCATTCTAAAATTCTATTTTTCTTGTAGTGTAACCCATAAACAATGAAAAAAAAAAGTTTGACGTTAAATATAAATGTATATATATGCTCAAATGAGAAGAAACCTCGAGAATTAATCATATTTGATTAAAAAGTCCCGTTAGGACGTGCTGCCATTGACCGAATTCAAGTGTTTCTATCAAGAAATTGCATATTATTGGGTATTGTGGCCTCAAGATGGTAACAGATAATTTGGTCGGCAATGTCATTTTTTTATACCTCAATTTCTACTTTTGAATAACCATCATGTTGGGTCGTTGGGAAAAACATAAATGTGGCTGTAACTTCTGTGACTTTTTCATTTTTCCTTCCGGTAAATTGTCTTGCAAGGATTGAAATGGGTCTCTACAGATGTTTGACTAGCAGCTTGGTTTAAAGATTCTTATGTGACCTTTTCTTTCAGAAATAGAATAATGCATTTATTTATCATCAACTTATTTAAATTATCATAATATGATCTTGATTTATGATTATGATTTGTGCAATTCATGCGACCAATTCTAGACAAAACCATGATGTAAAAAAGCAGCTCATAACTTTGTTCCAACTCCATCTCAATGCTTTTTCTAAAACGAGTGCTTGGTGCGATGATGGTGCCCAGGATACTTATTTGTCTCACTAGTATTTGAGGTGACCATGGATTGAACCAACTCAATCACATATATTAAAAAAAATAAATTAGGGAAGCAAACTCCTTTTGCAGACGCTACGGTAAAATAATGGATTAACAGGTTGGATATGTTTTATGCGTGGGATTTGATAAATAAAATTTCATTTGTTGGCCGAGCAAAAAAAAAAAAAAAAAAAAAAGACAATATAAACCAAAACTATAGTTCAAGCATGACCTAATTTGGTTTAATTATTTTATTATTAAAATACTAAACCATTTCTATTTTAATATTTTAAAATAAAAAATTTAGTAAAATATATATTATTCATTAAGATTATAATATTATCAGTCCAAATCGATTCCTTTCGGATATATGTTTATTAATATTATAAAATTGGCAATTGAAAATAAACTTTTCGTCATCAATGGTCAGAAATTTGCGAAGAAAAATGGTGCATGCTTCCATAAAGATCCACATATGGCATCAAAGACAACTTTATTGTGGTTATTCGAGAAATTTATGTCATGAAAGACGAAGAAGCTTGTAGATTGATTACAATGCTACAAAGCATGTGTGCACAAATAATTCCTTATTCAAATTTTAGTAAGGCATGTGTTCTACATGCACAAATATTCTACAATTAAAATCAAAAGCAAAAGGACTATGTATTTGGAAATCACTTCCGAAAAACTCTTAACACTTGCTAATGTTTATTATGTTTAAGAAGTTAGAAGGAATCTAGTGTGTGCTAATTTGCATAATAAGTTTAGGTTTTAAACTAGTGTTTGAAGGGCAAGGGCAGCTCGTAATACAAGCAAAGCGGGCCATCGCCCCCCACCCCCCCAAATTTTTAAACCCTCAAATATATATATTAAATAAATTACTCTTCTTTTAAACTAAACATGCTATTATTTATTTTTACCCAGTCTTTTAACTTACTTTTATGCATTATAGTTTAAAAAGAATTGAAATCATATTATTATTTATCTATTTATTATATCAATTAATCATTATTCACAAATTAAATATCTAAAATCAAGAAATTTGTTATAAGAATTATATCACAATCATGTCAATTTAATAAAATTCAAATTAATTTTTAAGCTTCTTTGTAAGATTTTTTTTTAAATGTTAATTTTTCTCATAAGATCTTAAATCTACGATCAAGTATAAAAAATTTTGTTCTTTCTTTTTTAATCAACTACAAATTTTCTCCATATAATTTTCACTTTAAATTTTTCCTGAATCTTTCTCTCTGGTTAACAAACAATTTTTTCAATACAAAAATTAGATTAAAACCACTTTATAAAAGTAAAAAAAAAAAAAAAAATCATAACTTCTAGTCTCAAAGTTTTAACTTTAATTTTTTAATGGTATATTTTATTTTTACATAACTTGAAGAAATATTTATATTTAACAATTGATTTATTTATACTTAAAAAAAAAAAAAAAAAGACATTCATAATTTTAAGTAAAATTATCTGTTTAATAGAGTATGTTTATTTGTACATTTGTTTATGAATTGATAAAATTTATAATTTTGTAAGTTTTTTTAGTACATTTCTTGTATATTTATTTATATTAATAATAAAATAAAAAATTAATAAAAAATAAATTTTAATATAATATTAATTAGTCCCCTCTAAACCAAATGTTAACATTCGCCACTGTTGAAGGGGATAATAATAATAATAATAATAATAATAATAATAATAATTATTATTATTATTATTATTATTATTATTATTATTATTATTGACTCATTTGATTTTTGACATAATAATTTAAGATATGTACATTATAATAGAACGTTTGCAATGTACAAGTCAAACTTGATTCCTTTTATTAAGAAAAATGATGAAAGTTGTAAAACTTGTATCCCTACTAAAATTAAAAGGAAACAATTTCTAAGTTCTAAATTGCTTGAATTGGTATAATGATGTGTGTGACTTGCATGGAACACCTTCAATAGAGGAAATAAAATACTATGTCATTTTCATTGTTGATTTCTTAAGGTTTTGTTATGTTTACTTGATTCGTTCAAAAGATAAAGTATTATACAAGTTTAAAAGACTTAAGAAATAAGAATGATAGAAGAGGTGAATATTGTAATTCAATTTATTTGAGTCTATGGATATTATTCATGATGTTTCAACACTATATTGTTCCTCAGGTTTGCATGAAAATCATCTAATGAGACTCCATTATGAGTTTAGACTCAAGATAAATCAATTAATATAATTGAGAGTCGTTAAATTAAGAAATTGAAGGTTATTAATCACAAGTCTCATCTTTATCAAAGAATTTGCATTTGATTTGAAGATTTATATACAAAGTGTAGAATGAATTAAAAGTTTTTAATTTTTATAATAATTTTATAGTTATAATCCGTCGATAAGTCATTGACAATCCGTTGATAATTACAGTCGGAATTTGTTGGTGTTGAACAAATTTCTAGTATAACTGTGCTTGGCATAATCCAACCTTTATTATTCCACTTTAAATATGACTCCATCATACCTCCAAATTAAAGAGTATATCTCGTCATTTACTTAATGTCATCCATTTAAGTACAATTGAATGTCTGATATTGTCACGCATGAATCTAGGAAGATTAACATCACGCATAAATCCCAACACGTTAAGATACTTTTAACGGCCACAAAGCACCTCTTACCATACTCTTAAGATACTTTGCAGTTGAGATTAGAGGCGTGCATGATTTGGGTGAGCAACCCAAAAAAATATGATTGCGAACCACCCATACAAGATCAATCTTGAAATTTTTGGACTGTAGAGCGATCCAACACTCTCTACACTCTCTAGGACCCATGGTCTACCCATGCAAGGTCAGTCCGGTTCAACCCAAAAATTGGATCCTAACCCCACAAATGTTATGAATTCTCTTGTCAATTTCACATGTTTAATTATACAGCTTCAAATTTATATTTTTGCATAGCACTCAAACCATCGTGCTTCACCATGTAACAGAACAGGGAAAAAAAATTGTAGTGCCGCAACTTATTATGACTTCATATAACTGGTATGGTAAAAAATTCTTGATGGGCTTGCTTCTATAGCTCCATAAGCATGCGATTCTTCTCGATGGGCTTCCTCTCCTATGCTATTGAAATAGTTGTGGCTAAATTCTGTTGCTGGTGGGTCGATTTAGAACCTTGTAAAAATTGTTCCACTTTTACCAGGTCATGGAAGTGAATTACCGTCTCAGGATTCTCATTGAAAACCTTTTTCCCTGTCTCTTTATGCAGATCTAGAATCCAAAACTTTATTCTTATTTATTTATATATTTATTTTGACTAAACTGTGTCCTTAAAGCCTACTGATCTTAATGCTAGCATCTATGTTTAATCCTTCAATTAACAATGGCTCTCCTTACTGACCCCACTGTAGGTGTAGTAATTAATATCATTGCATTGCTGATCTAGCTATTTGATTCTAATACTCCTTGTGTCTGTATTCTCAAAATCAACTCGGTATGCAACAACACTCAATTTTAGTAGTATGTCGTCATTTTTTAGTAGTAGCATTTCTATTATTCCTGCATTCTGCACATTAATAGAATTTTCTGCATCCATGGTTGTCCTTGCAATGCCGTTGCTCAAGTAAAGCTCAGATGGTATAGCTGCCTGCAACCCTATATTGTTGAAAATTACAGGAAAGTTTCTGTAAATCAAAACGTTCCTTAGTGTCCTTGCCTGTGTTGAAATTTCAATGTTTGGTTTAACCCATTCCCTATTCCAGTAGATTCAAATCTTGTATAATTCTCTCAAGTCTCCCAATTTATAATGGGTACATTTGGAGGAATAGTAGAGATCATGGCCTTTCAGAAAATTTCCTTTCATAATTTGAGAATTTAAATTAAGATATATATATATTTTACATATGTTGGATTTTACTAGAACATCATAGGTTTTCAACTGCTCTGTTGATGATTTAAAATTTCATCTACTACTTTAGAGGATGAGGAAATTTTGAAGGAATTAAAAAAAGAAAATTAATTGAATCAAAGCATATAAATACTATCTGAGTTTATCATTTGGGATTAAGAATCATGGACTTAACCTCTCATGTTTATAGATCTTTTATTATTTATACTAGCACATAAGCCAGCACTTCACTTCGGGACTTAAAGAATTTTATTCAAATTGATATTAAACAAATTAAATAAGTAGATTTTAGTCTAAATTCTAGTTAAAAAATTATAAATTTTACGGACAATTTTGATTATATAAGCAAGTAAGAATAAAAAAAGTTAGCATATATATAAATCATATTATTAAAATCAATTCGGTTTCCATGCTTCAAGTTTAGAGCCCCACAACTTTGAGAAAAGCTTACGATCCATACGTTAAGCAAGTTTTATTATCAGATTGGTGTGGCCGTGTTAGTGGTGGGGCAATACTTTTACAAAATTAACCCTCAAATTATAATTAATCTCATAATGGTAATTATAATTAACCTCAAAATTATAATTATAATTTTATTCAGGAGAAGAGCTAAATGTACCCCTGTTTTTTCTTTGTACAGCCTTTTTCTTTAATTTTTTGTAAGTAAAATTATTTAATTACCATTTCTCACAAAATTTTTAATATTCATTTATGATAAGTTTTATAATTTTTCAGAAATAGATTTTTCAAAAATCATATCACTTTTTGAAAATATATTTGCGGACAGTATATGGATTTTAGGTGATGAAATAGTAAAAATTTAAGAAAAATTATGGAAAAAAATTTATTAAAAATTTTTATTAATTAATGTAATAAAAAAGTTATTATTAGAAAAAAATAATAAATTTTAAATTTAATAAAAAAGTTTATTTCTCTATTTTAAAATTTTTTATCAATTTAAAATTCATATTTTTTTAATAAATACTTTTTTTGGTATCGATTGTTAAAATTTAATAATATCTCTAACTAAATTGAATTTTTTGAAAAAATTTCTCTATCTAATTACCATAATTGATTTTTCTAGTTAGCATATTAGATTTTAACAAAATTATGTAGAATTAAGTGATATTATTTGTACAATTTTTAGGAGTTTCAACTTTTAAATGTTGATCAGATATAATAGTTCTTTCATCATTTTTGGTAACATTAAGAAACGAAATGTTTAATTAGAGCTTCATAAAATTTTATTCTTTCTCTATCACCAAAATATTGAAATTAACTTCTTTTTTTATTAATTTTAAAATTTATGATTTGTTTCTAATAATAATTTTTTATTATACTAATTAATAAAAATTTCTAATAATTTTTTTTTTGTAATTTTTCTTAAATTTTCATTATCTCACCTTCCACAAATGAATTTCCATAAAAGTATATGACTTTTGGAAACCCATTTTCGAAAAGGTATATGATTTTTTGAAATAAATTTTTGAAAAGTTATATGAATTTTTAAATTTTTCTTTTTGAAAAGTTACAAAACTTACTGGAAATGAATATGAAAAACTTGTAAAAAATGATAATTAAGTAATTTTATTAATAAATAATTAAAAAAAATACTTTGGCTGTGAAAAGAAAAAACAAAGGTACATTTAGCAATTCCCTTTATCCACCCCATTGTTAACTTTCATGGTTGTGTTTCAAAATTAATCTTCAAATTATAATTAATCTCAAAATTGATTTGACTTTAAATTGAAATCAAACAATAATAAGAGATAACTTTAATATATTTGTATAGATTTCACGTAAAAGATTCAAATATCCGACCAGGAAAAGTTCATAGCAAGGCTATCGAGTCTCATCGTGCAGCACATATTGTTGCCTTGGTTTTACAAATTTTACTATTGAACCCTTGCCATCCAAGGTAACCATTTCAGACGAGCCACCATACATTTTTGGCATTGCAAAAATATTAAGCTCAACTTGCGGGTGTCACCAGAAGTTACCTTGGATCTAAGTAGGAGGTTTTTATTGGCAGATTTGGACCCTGCCACAGCTAAACTGGGAATCGGTGTTTTAGGGCCCTTCCTCTCAGCATTTGCCTTTGCATTTACTTTTGACAATAGTGATGTCTTGGTACCCTTTGCTTCCGGTGGAAAAATTTCCATATATTATTGCTTATGCTGGCATGAATCATTCTGATCCTAATCTAACAGTGGTAGATCTAAAATTTTTTTTTAAGTATAAAATTTATAATATATATATAAAAAAAAATTACCACAGATTTATCAATTATGAACGGAAATGGTGTCCATTGGAAAATTTTGCTGGTGCACGGAAAATCTTTTTTTTTTATTATTTTGTAATTTTTAAAGGTTTATTGGAAATAATTGTCCAGAGAAAATATATTTTTTTAAAATTTCTCATTTTCCGATTCTTTAAAGTGTTCATAATACCCTAGTTCTAAACGTATATTGATTATTGGCCCCCGAATCCAAAATTTGATTTCACCTCGTGGAGGAGAGGATGTAACTCCTGTTGTTTGATTTGGATTGGTTAGTTTTCTTAACGAGATCCTCGTTGGGCTGCAAGGGCTTCTTGTCCTTATCTCGCAACAGGTAGTACGCATTGAAAGATACAGTTATGTGACAAAGTAAGAAATGGT
The DNA here is from genome assembly GCF_047325235.1 of Durio zibethinus. Classification (NCBI taxonomy): domain Eukaryota; kingdom Viridiplantae; phylum Streptophyta; class Magnoliopsida; order Malvales; family Malvaceae; genus Durio; species Durio zibethinus. Next base: position 14,085,181 of record NC_143178.1, read on the forward strand.
TGTATTATTCTTTTTTCATATGACCCTAGAAATGTCTCTTCTGTAAAGATTAATGGATTATCAGTTTCCAAAGTTGGGTGTTCTAAATAAAAAAAAAAAATGTGAATTTTACAATGTTTAGAATCTATGAAAGATTGTGAAGCGAAAGTTCCTTGCCGCACTGCAGCAAGAACAATCAATAAACATAATTGGAATAACTGTGACTAGATGTAATATTTAGGCTTCAACACTGCTTAGTTAACATTCTTGCATTGTACACGTAATATTTTTTGTTTCTTTCCAAAAAAAACAACAATCATGTAATCTGATAATAGAATGCCTTAATTTCAGTGATCAAGATTTAATTATGATAGTTTCAAATGTTAAAAAAAAAAAAGTTCTTTCAAGGAACCTACTTATAGGGTATAACCTATTAAGATCTGTTTTTGATATGGAATGTGTTTTCGTAGTTTTCCATGATGCTACACAGTTATGTTAGAGATAAGCCACAGTTATGCTACACAGATATGGCATTTTATCCCATTTTGTGTTGAAGAAAAACCAGAAAATCAATATGTTTTAGCTCGCATTTTCTTGAGGCTTTTGATTCTACTTTACATTCTTGAGTTTGTTCTAACGAAGTTAATTTTTCCTTGGGAAAAACAAAATACTCAAGCATGCGAGCTTTGCAGTAGCCATCCCACGTTTTCATGCTGTTTCCCCTTTTTTTTTTTTGGTGCTCTTGACCAAAAACCGAGGATAAAATTCCATGACAAAAAGAAAAGTTAAATTGCCTTTAAAGCCAGTTGCAATTGATAGAAAAGCTAGTGTCAAGTACAATCATTCCCTTATTAAAATTTGCAAGATTTTTACATTGTCAGCCATATGAACAAACCTAAAAAGGACGCTGCAATCACTTGCTGCATCCCAATCTCGAAGGATCTCCACGCTGAAGCTCATCCATCAGCAGATGTGCAACTGACTTGTATCCCAGCTCCCGAGCTTTGAATTTGATGAGAAAAACGAAAAACGATAGTCAGTATTTTCAATTCCAAAAAGTTTGGCCAGTTGGGGAAGATAGGAATCAAGACAAAACCTCTGTAAATTGCTATTCCAGTTGGAGCCATCTTTCGATTCTTCAAGCACAGTGAACTTTGGAGAATGCAAAAAAGAATCAGTGAACAACACAAAATTATCAATCACACACACAAGAAGTAAAATAACGATTCACATACCTATTACATATCCAATAAGGGTTGATTCCTTTTTCTTCTATGCAGTGAGGGCACATCCATTCCTTATTTTCTCTTACCTCCTCCAGTTCTGATAAAAAAAAATGATAACAGTACCTTGTAAACTATTTCTTCCCCTTGCTGTTATGGTATTTTTCTAAGACTAACATCATTACAACACCAAAATTCACCACATCAACCTTTTTTCTTCTTCACAGTAACCCATCCTTGAGTTCTATTCCACCACGTACAAGCTATAAAAACTACCAAGAGCTGTTGTTCTCTTTCAAAAGTGTAATCCCCTCCTAGCTTAATCCATTCTTGATGAATCTTAAAATATTGATCTTACCTTCACCATACCTAACCTTGAGACAAGCCCGACACAGAACACCATTGTTAGAGTGACAAACTGAACAATCTGTCTTCCCTGCTTGAAATATATATGTTATTAGGGAACTTAATCTAGTTTGCAATGAACTTTACAAGTGTTTCCGTGACAAAACCAACCTATGCAGGGCTGATTTACATCAAGATTAGCACATCGCTTGCAATCTTCCTCAGCGCACAATGTCTTTTGCCTGCATATGATTTGCTTGTTAAAGTCCATATTCCATAGTAATATTAGTTGCCTCCTCTATTCGGAATAAGAGCTGGACTTCATACTAAATAAGCTTAAAGATAGAAAACTTTTGGTTGTTATTTCAATCATGTTTATTGATTGTTATTTCAAACCACGAAAAAGGCTAGGCTTCCTTTGGTTGTTACTTTTGTTTTTTTACTTTTTGTTATTTATTTCTAACTCAATGAAAAGTTATTATCATAAAACAAAAGTAAATGATAAAAACCAATTATAATTGATTAAATATGAAAAATTGACTAAAATATGACACTAGCTGTAACAGAACTTGTACATAGCTGCATTTGCAGCTTTTTTAGGATATCATTTGCTTCTCAATTTATATCCGTTTTGCTTAATTTGCCACAAAGCATGAGCAGTCTAAAGTTGGCAAAAGAAAATCATCGTGGCAAAATAGTTCTTTTTTGTTATTCGAAGGAGATTTGAATCCAACTCTTTGAGCCTAGATACATGTATTTATCATCGAGCCAAATGACGAGATGCTCAAAATAATTTTTTTTTAAAGAAAAGCAAAGGAGAAAGTATTCAGGTTCCTTATTGCTTTTATAATCAACACAGCATAACTAGAAAAGTATAGTGAGATCAGTCCATATTTGGTCTTCACCTATTTGAGAGTCAACAAAAATAGCTATTAATCACCATAAACTCTTCCAATTTCCTGCTTCATTATTTAAACACGCTCAATTCATTCTCTCAATCCTATACCATTGTCTAATAAAAGTGGGGAAAAGAAAACGATAAAAACAAAAAGTGGTAGCGGAAAAATAAACCTGCAGAAATGGCAGCAAATTCCAAAAACAGGGTTGTAAACACTGCCCCTCCCCTCCTTGCGACGGCAGCGCCGAGCAGAATCCTCAGGCGATAATTGATGCCTCCCACCATATATAGTCCCCGATGGAGCATTTGCAGGCCTTTTTTCATTCCCTTCGCCCGAAGAAGAATTTCTCCCTTCTTCACTCTCTTCATAGTCAATCACTTTTCCTATTTTAAAAAGGAAATATAAGATTTTTCTTTTTCAAAAAAAATCTTCTTTAGAAACGGAGAATCAATGGATTCTTTTTTTATTTGCTTACCTCTGGCTCTGAGCCGGTTAGAGCGACGCAAAAACTTGCCAGTGTGAGTTGACGCGGTACGAATTCGTTTGAAACGATTGGAGCGGCGCAAAGGCCTGATGTCGTATTCTTTCTTTTGCCATTTTCTGACCTCGATTTTCCCTGGTTTTGCAGACGAAACAATCGACCGGAGCTCGGAGATGGTGTTGTGCACTCCCAGAGAGGCTAATCGAGCCTGTATCGGAATTCATGATCCATTGAAGAAAAATTTTTAAAAAAAAAAAGGAAAAAGAGTGATTTTTAATGAATAGAATGGAGGACCTGGTTCTCTAAGATGCGAGCGTTCCTGAGACTTTCATAATCGGATTTGGCTCTAAGCTTTCCCATTTGGTTTCTCAAATCTCAATTTCTCTGATAACAGTGGCTGCAAATGATGGAACTCAGAAGATTTCTCAAAATAACTGAACCATAAGTTTAAAAAACGCTTTTTTTTAAAAAAAATAAGGTTTTTGGAAATCACAGTTTTGTGGCCTTCCAACGGTCATGTTTCGAGCGGGGTATCTGTGTATTCAAAAAAAATAATTCAATCAGCAAATTCATCAATGAGGCGTTTAGTTAAGAAAGATTTTTTTTTTTTGGGTGAAATTTTACTTTTCATAATTTGATTTTTTTTTTTACTTTAATTTAGGAAACGTGATTTTTGAGATTTTTTAAAATTTTCAATAATATTGAAAATAAAAAAGTAGAGAAATAAAAACTTTCTTCTCCCACGAGATTTTTTAAATTTTAGAAGAAAAGTAAAATTTTTTCCTCAATTAATTGCCTTTTTTTATTTATATTATCTTTTATAATTTCTTAAAATTAGAAAATAAATATGATTTTTTATTTATAATTTCAAAATACAGTATATTAAGATAAACACGTTATAAGGAGATTACAAATTAGGGGTATAAATGATACATTAGTACTCACAAGATACTCAGATTCGATTCGAATAAAACTTAAATTCGGTTCGATTATTATTGAGTCGAATACGAGCTCGAATAACTCGATTCATCGATCTAACCGAGTTCAAGTATTTTTATACTTGACTCGAGTAGCTCACGAACCTAATCGAGCTTTTATATTTAAATATTTTTTATTATTTTAATTAATAAAATATCTCGAATTTGAGTTCGAGTTCGAGTATAAATAATCAAGCTCTTGTCGAGTATAAGAATCAAGCTTATTTTATATAGTAATCGAGCGAGTTCGAATAACTCGATTTCGATCACGAATCGAACTCGAAATAAGAAAATAAAACTCAATTGAGTTCGAATCAAATATCGAATCGTAAGTTAAGAGTTGAACTCAAACTCAAACTTTTTACTATATCGATTCGACTAAACTGAATTACACTCCCACTACAAACCACTAAGATTATTTTTGGGCTACAGGACATATTCCGTCGAGGTATAAGGATCAAAGCTAGCATTTTCAACTCATGAAGGGTAGTGTGGCCCATAGTCAACAAGATATGGCTTGGAGGCTAGTACATGCGAGATATGGGATGGGGTTAAGTCCTCACTTTGTCCATGGTGTAGTTAACTCTGATGTCCGGCGTTTCTAGTAATTAAATTCTTATTTGATTTATAAAAAAAAAAAAAAAAGGGTAAAACAAATAATGAATGTTAAATTTATATTTTTAAAAATTAAAAAAATGATATTTTTAAGACAAAAACACAATGGATGTTGAAACTATTTTTTAAAATTTTTAAATTTTAACAAAAATTGAATTTTTTAAATAAAAAACGTAGTGAATATTATTAAAATTATATTTTCAAAATTCTGAATTTTAAACAAAGACTATATTTTTAAAATAAAAAATATAATAGATGTTGAAATATTATTTTCAAAATTCTAAAATTTTAACAAATATTGTGTTTTGTTAATAAAAAACATTGTGGATATTATAACTTTATTTTTGAAATTCTAATTTTAACAATTACTGTATTTTTAAGATAAAAAACATAATTTTTGTTACTACTTATAATAAAATTAAAATAAAATGTAAAATATTTTTACTTAATATTATTACTCAAGGATAGTAATAACAGTAATTAGCACTTAGTTTTTTTTTCCCTTTGCATAAGTACAATCTAAGTATAGTAATTAGGATTGAAAAATTATTTTTGTTGAAAATATAAAAAAAATATATTTTAAAATTCTTTAATTTCAATGAAATAATATGTTATTCACATATAATATGTTATGAAATCATGTGTTATTTACATGTTATCAAGGATAATATAATAAAAGACTTTATTAAGTATATTGTATTCCTCTAAACCGAATACAAAATCTTATATTCCCTGAGTCAATAGAACCAAGGAAATCATACATTCCTTTTGAGTATCACTTTTCTCCGAAATTACTTTCCTTTAAAATCACTTTCCTTTTCAAAATCTAAAAACTTGCTAACTAAATGCCCCATAAAGGTCATTTAGATGGACAATGATATTGGTTTCAATAAGATTAAAAATAGTGGTAGAGAAAAGATTAATTATTACAAACTAAATGGTGACAATGAGATAAATTATAGTGGAAAGAGAAAATAACCATTAAGTGTATTTGATATATAAAATTATTATATAATAGGATAAAATAATCTTATAAATAAAATTAAATTAAATAATATCATCCTATCGTATGTCTAATGTGCGATGATTAAAATAAGATATTTTTATTTATTAGTCAAAATTATTATTTCTCAAAGTTTGTACAATTTAAATTATTGATATAATTTTTAAAGATATAATATAATAAGTAAGTTCAGTCCAATGAATTAAGAATAATGCTCTCTACTTTAGGAAGATTGAATCATTCTATAATCTTCTTGGTATAGGATGATTCAATCTTCTTTACAATGTTATCTCTTTTTTAAAAACAAATCAAATATAATATAAAATGACTATTATATTATCTTATCTATTATTCTATACATCAAATATGCCTTAAGAACATTAGATTAAAATTTGTATATAATGAATTTCTTATATTATTTATTGTTTAACAATATATCAAATAAGCTATTAAAAATTAATTTATTAATAATTTATTTGATTATAAAATGCATTATTTATTTATGTATTTTTAATAAACAAATTAATAATTAATTTATTATATAATTATAAATTTTATTATATTAAATTAATAAAATTATTTTAAATGAATAAAAAATAAAAAAAATATTAAGTATCAGGGACATTTTCGTTATTACAAATAATCTTAAGGGTAAAAATAAAAAAAAAGGACATAAATGTGAAAGGGGAAGTGGTGGGAGGGGAGAAATCTCAATTGAAGCTTCCCCTTTGCAATCTAAATTTCGGGTACCACAACTGGTTTTTTGTTATCCAAATATATGTTGTGGTGCGAATTAGGCAAAAAAAGTGATGAATTCGCGCCACATGGTTGATAAAACGTTTAATAAGAAAAAAAGGGAAAGATATTTAATATTTTTAATAGAAAATAAATTTTTTAGATAAAAAATAATATTTTCTATTATTATTTATCAGTATAATAATATTTGTAATAAAAATAGATTTTGTGTCTTTAAAATGATATAGAATTTAAAAAATATAAAAATTTTAACTTAATTTTAATTTCTGAAAATTTATTTTCTATTAAAACAAAGAATATTTAACTAATAAATTATATTACAACAAAAATATAAAAATATTATTTTACATTTAATATTTTATAAAATATTTAAAAAATAATATAAAAAAATATAATAGCATCATTGGTCTCTAAATTTTGAGCAAAAGTCTATTTGGGTCTCTCCATCTATTAAGGTAAAATGACAAGTGCCATTCGTGTAGTGCCATTTGGCATTTATTATCAATTTAGATGATTTCATAAATGAAAAAATTAAAGTTGAACAACTTTAGACAATTGGTGATCTAATTAAAAACTTTTTAAATATTAAGAATCAAAATAAAATTTAACTTAAAATTTAAGAATCATGGGTCATATTAATTCAAATATATAAAACCAAACATTTTGACAAAAAAAATCAAATGTGAATGGTTTAATTTTTTTTATACATAGACAAACAAAATTAGTTGCATAATTGATGTGTTTGATTAGATCTGATATATTTTTAATTTAAAAAATAAATTTTTTTAACTAAATTAATTATATTTATTTCTTTAAAAATTCTATATTCTTGACTTCAATACATAAGTTGCAATTCAATTTACCTTAAATTACTATCAATAAGTTCGATTATATGTAATTTTAAATATATATTTCATATTTCCTATATAGATAGGTAATTATTACAAGGGACAGAAAAAAACAAAAAATGCAAAAAAAAAAAAAAGAGAATTAGAATAGGAGATTTCTCCCTCCCATTGGCTCATCCCAATTAGTTAACCACTACCAACTCTAGCATTGCTGAAAACCGTAAAAGAAATGCAATAGCATTTGCAGCCAATATAATCGTAACCTTCTAGCAAATTGTACAACTCAATCCTAGCCTTTAGTTTCAAATTTTAGTAGTTCTAAATCCTAAAAACCTTAACAATGAAAGGGGAGACAAAAATTCAAAAAAATACCAAAAAAAAAAAATCATTCAATGAAAATCCCTAACGCTGATGCCTACATTCTAAAACACCAAAAAGCCACCGTTTTCAAACCACTAACTTCAATACCCCACACTAGCAAAGCACAACCTAAAATCATCGATGTGAAACCCAAAAAAATTGCATATCTTTTACCAAAAATTCACAACAAAAATAGCCCAAAAAACCTCCAACAAAAGAAAAACATTAGAAAAGCAGTAACCTAAACAACCAAAATAATACAAAAAACCAAAAAAAAAAAAAAAACACAATCTTTAAAGGAAAAAGGCATAAAAAAGGCAAATGTTTAGTTTTTCTCTCTCTTAGAGTTTCGAGTTCAAGGGTGATTTTGAGAAAATTTGTGATTTTTTTTGGAAGGGCAAAATATGGATGAAGGTGATGTCGGTGGCTAACTAAAGCAACCAAGAATAAATAATAACCTAATAGTGATACTGATTGAACAAACAGCAAGGAAGAAACGCAGACAAGATAATAACAAAAAAATTAATAAATTTGGAGAGAATCAAAGTATAAGAGAGATGATAGAAGAGAGAGAATAAAGGGATAGAATGTACGAATTTGTTTTCTTAAATTACATAACTAATCAAACAATTGACTATGGTACAAGTTATATTCTAATAGAATTGCTGATTCATCATTTCTTTTAATTACATGTTGAGCTATTTACTAACCACTACAAAGGAAAGAAAATAAACTGAAAATGAAAATATTTCTTGATTGTTTTGGGCCTATAATAAAAGGCTAGAGGAGGATAATGGACATTGTTTGAAGGAATCAAATAGTGGCAAAAGTGACAGTAAGGAAGGCTACGATTTTGGGTTTTAGGATTCTCTTGAGGTTTTTGCGTTGTTTAGGGAATAAAATGGTAGAGGAAGATATTTTAGCGTTTTAGTTAGGTTTCGTAGTGGTGGACATGAAGTTTTCAAGGTAAAGGAGCTACAAGATTTGGGGCTAGGTCTATGAACTTTCAGGGAGTTTTTGAAAAATTTAAGCTTGTAGAGGTACAGAAATAGTTGAGAGGAGCAATTTGGTGCTTTTTTTGTGATAATTTTTGCATTCGCTGACGGTGGAAGGCAATGACATGCGGCGACAAGGAAGATAGAGATTGACTAGATTTTGGGCAGAAGTAAGGTTGTTCTTGGAATTTCCAAATCCTAGAGAGAGAGAGGACAGAATATAGAGATAGGGGAAAAGTAAAAATAAATGAAACTCGAACTGTGCATTTAGGAGCATGGGAAAGCAAAAAAAGAAAAGGAAAAATTAAGAAAAAAGGGCAGAAAATACTAGGTCTTCAGTTGAACCATTTAGACAACTTGACTTGAACCCAAAGAATCGAGCCGACAAATTTGGGTTTAATTCAAACATTAAAACTTTTTTTAATTTCAATATTTTTGAAGAAAATTTTTGTTTTTCAAAAGTTTTACAAATCTCAAAGAAATTATTTATCTCTTAAAAAATGTATTGATTTTCATCAATTGCAAAAAAATTTGGATCTGGTGCTTTTATTAGATTACTTGCACATAAGTTATTATATACAAGTTCTTGAAAACAAGCTTGTTTTATAGCTTGATTAGCTAACGTTTGTGTTAATTTTGCCATATTTTTACGAAAATTAGCATTACTATAAGTTATATGAGATTTTCATATATTATTAAAAAGATTATATAATTTAGGGGGTATACCTGGATTATAAAAATCTTTTATTTCTAGTATAGATGTTCTTGGTTGAAGCAATCCTTTCGTTTGTTTGAGAATTTGTAAATATGAAATAGGAGTTCATTGGTTGGGATCCTAAGAAAACTGAGATATATTTGAAAGTTGTGTAGGTTCACTAATTGTAATGATAGTTGAGGGATAGAAAAATATGGTTATGGTGGATAGAAATATCCTAGAGGATATGGAATTGGCCATCTTGGGTTAGGATTATGGGGAGAAGTAATCTTTGGTTTAGATTGCTTCTTTCAAATGGTTGTCCATTATTCTTGCCATTCCAAAGGTTTTTTTACCTCTATCCATTAGGTTTGTTCAAAAAATCAGTAAAAAAGTTGTTAGTTCCTTTAATGTATTTAATAGTAAAATTATATTGACTTAAAAAATTATACCACCTAATTTTTCTAGGATTATTGTCTAATTTTTTATTTTTTAAAAAATCTCTAACAGCTTCATTATCAATTCTAATTATAAAATTTTCAGGTGCTAGGTAAATTTGAAATTTAGTTACTACATTTTTTATTACAGGTAACTATTTTTCAAAAATTATATATTTTATTTCATTGGGTTTGAATTTACTTGAATTGTATCCACAAATTAATTCTTTTTTTTGAACTTTAGCTTTGAGGATACTTCCCTAGTGTTCTTCTGAGGTATTAGTTTCTAAAATTAATAACTCACCTGGTTTAAGGAGATAAACTTTTGGAATCAATATAAGATTTGATTTTATTTGTTTGATAATTTCATAATGTTGTTTTGTCCAAAAAAAAATATCTTTTTTCAATTTTTCTTGTAAAAGTTTTTCCTTTTTCAAAAGATTTGTTATAAACTATCTTCCATAATTTAAAAGACCTAAAAATTTTAGTAAATGTTTTTTATCTTCCAATTGTTTTGGAAAATCTTTTATTTTTACAATTATATGATCTTTTAAAGTAAGACCATTTGAAGATAAATTTAATCCTAAAAATTCTATTTAGGTTTTTCCTATGTTGTTCTAAATTTGAAGAAAAAACAAGAATATCATCAATATATACAAGACAAAAATCTTTATATTTTCCAAAAATAGAATCCATCCATCATTGAAAATTTTGAGGTGCATTGCATTATTTACCAAAATCCTTATTTATAGTCAAATTTATTAAAATATTTAGCATTTTTTGCTAAATTAATCAGAACATCTTTTCGAAAATAAAATATCATCAAAAACTAAGTTTTGATTTAACCATTTATAGTTAATTAACATTTTGACTTTCCTTCATTTTTGTTCAGCATGGTTTCTTGCCATAAATGCCAGACTTGAATGTAGACTATTAGTAGGTTTTATTAGTCCTTTTTGAAAAGTTTTGTAATTTGAATATCAAACTCATCTATATCTTGTTTAGTATATATCATGGGTTTGACTCTAATGATTTATTAGAATCTATCATTTGTAGACTACAAAATCTAGGACTTCTAGACCATAATTTTAGTGATTTTTCATTAAAATTTTCTTGTAAAATTTTAAAAAACTAATGTGTTTCATTGATTGATTTAATTTCAACTTTATTCATTTTAGGCCGAAAACTTGAATCTCAAATATGCTTGTGATTTTTTACTAAAGGTATTTCTATAGATTATTTATTTATAGTAAGATTAATATGAGAAGGATTTAAACAAAAGGTAAATAATGGTATAAAAAATTATTTCCTAATAATATATCACTATGCATGAAAGGAAAGCACAAAATTTTTGGAATTATGAACTTTTTTTTCATAAGATATATAGAAACATTTTTTGCTCTAAAACCTATGATAGTTTCTTTATTATCTATACCTATGACTGCTAAGGGATGTTTTACGGTTCTCATTTGTTTAATGGTAACGCATTACTTCTACAACTAGATATAGTGCCCATGTATCAATTAAAACATTTAAAAAGTATGGTTTATAATTTTTAAAGTGAAGTTTTGCATTAATATAATTATAATACCTTTTTGACTAATTATTAAAAAAAGTAATAACTTCATCATCTCGAATTTTGTATTACGCGATGATAGCTAAACTTCTAATAACCATTATTCTAGTGCTTTTAGAAAAAACTAAGCCAAGAACTGAGTTTACTGAGTTATAAATAGAGTTTTCTGGATTAGTATTATCACTTGAAAATATAGGAATATTGATATTTTTTGTATCAAAAGAACCTGGTTGTGACCTATGTGAACTAAAAGATTATTTACTAGCAATACTTTCAATATCATCTTCTTTGTTAGAATACGATGGTATTGAAGAAAATGAAGGTAGTACTAGAGTTTTATTAGAACTATTAGTATCTGAATTTTTGAAATATAGGTTATTTCCTAACGTAAAAAATTCTAAAGAGTTGACTCTACTATTTGTAGGTCTTTCTTCAGTAACATCTTCTAATAGCCAATCTATAGGAACTGATAAATCTCTTAGATTTATTAATCTTGGTTTGATTTCTAAATCATAAAATCTTGGTTTAAAATTTTTTATAATTTTTGAATCAATTTCTTTAATAATAGTAGTAGCATGATTAGTCAATTCATAAATTGCTACTTCTTTAATTTTTGAATTTTTTTTTGTTTTAATACGTAATTTAAGGCAATCCCCTATCTAAAGATCATTAATAGAAATAAAATAATTTAGTTTTACTTTAAACCAAATAGCTCTTGATATCAAATTTGATTGAATACCTCCTATTATGGATTTAACAAGACAGTGCAGCTTGGGGGAAGCCCCGATATTGGTTTTCCACGACCTATCCCCCAGCTGAGCCTCGATCAAACCAGCCAACCAAATATCCTCCTTACCTCTCTGGCTATATCGATTTGAGGAGTGCTAGTTGAGTGCAGTGGAGCCATGCCTTGATAGACATTGATCAAAGTATGTCTTCCAATAGATCTGACCTAGATGTGGAAATGAATCCTTCTTGTGCGCTTTCAAATCTTTCATCAACTTAAGGGTTCTCCCGGGGAACTCGCCCTTGAAAGTGGGCAGCAGTAGATTAATTAGTAGCGATAGGTGGGAAATCTTCTTTCTCACAGCTTCGGTGAAAGAGGTCTGGTAAACCTTTTATCTAATAAAACTACTAGTATTGGTATGTCTTTTCCAGCAATAAAAAGAGATTCTATAATAATCATAATAATACCTATATGTATATATCTAACTTCATGATTTTTTGTTTAAATTTTTTTATTTTTTTTTGTAAAAAGAAGAATGTCTACAGATCCTTGTTTAGAATAATTTGCAACTGTATTACCATTAACTTTTTCAATGTGACGTTGTACCTAAAGTTGAAATTTTTTGAAGAAAAAAGTTTTATAAATCTCATCTTTTTTGATGATTTGCATTTGAAAAATTTCATCATCTGTAAAAATATGATTTGCTCTTATTACATCTCGAAAAAGAGGTCGTCTGTTGTGTTTCAACAGTAGAAATGTCAGTATTGTTATCTTCAATAGAATTTGTAAAAGACTTTAACATAAAAATATATTATGCTTCAGTGTTAGAATCTGAATTTGAATCTATTTTAGAAATTAATTCATAAATAATTTCTTTATCAAATAGTTCTTCACCTAAACAAATTGTTAATTCTCATTCTTTGAGTGTTTTAAAATCTTTTTAGCATTTTTACCCTTATTAGGACATTGTGGTGCTATATGACCTTCTTCTTCTTCACAAATAAAACATTTATATTTTGATTTTGATTTTTTGTTAGAAGTTTTTCTTCTAACAACAAACTTTTTACCCTTAGTAAGCTTGTGTTTTGGTTTCCACTTGACCATTTTATAACATATTTGTTTTTGAGGTTTTTTGTAATATGTTTTGGTTTATTTATTACAACCAAATTCAAATTCATGCTCTAAAATCTTAGTACATTGTTTATCATTAATTTTGCTTTTAACTTGTTTAGCAACCTTTTGTTTAAGACAATACTCAACAACTTATTTTTGAGCAAAATAAACTCTATTTCCTAATATATCAACATAAACTAAGTTATTACCAGTTGGTTTATGTAACTCTAAATAAGTAGGATAATTTTTTAAACATAATTCATTCTATGGTGAAAGAAGTTTATGAAAATATTATTCTTTCCAAAATGTTGAATGTGCTTATTCCAGTTTTTTATATTCACTAATATATTTTTTAAAATATTCTTCCAAATTTTGAATATTACAAAGTTTCATTTTTGACAGGATAAATTAAGCTTCACTATTAAGATCAGCTTCATCCATTCTGCCACAAAACTCACTTTTAAGTATTTAGGTTAAACTTTTTACAATATATGGGATAGTATTTATCTGATTAAAGAGTATGCCTTTTTAGGTTTTCTCTTATTCAAAAATTTCTCATTTTTTTAAAAATTGAAAAACATCGCTTTACCATGTTCCACAGAAATAATTCAAAAAATTTTCTTTTGACCATGTATCTTTATAACCAATTACAATAATGGATATAGATTGTGCCTAATTTCTACGGTTTTTTTTCATATTCATAAATAGGTACTTTAGATAAATCTAAATATGTTCCACCAGATGCAACATTTCTCTTATTTAGAGAATCAATAATCATTGAACTTTGAAAGCTTTGTCCAACTTGCTTTGTATTTGTTTGTTTTATTTCATCCTTAATTGTTTGTTGTTCAAACAATTCTGGATTTCACATATCTAGAAATCTAAGAAAAATCATCCATTTTTGGGTTAAAAACTTCACCAACTTTTCTTTTTCCTCGATCAACATTTTGTTGATTTGTTTCCATAAGAGTAGATTTTTCTTCTTTTGTTTCTTTAGATGAAAATGTTTCTATATCTGTAATAGTGGTTTCTTCTTTAACTATTAGATTAATAACTAAAATATTATCTTGATTATTACTATCTGTACTACTTTTATCCGTTGCATCATAATTAAGCATATAATGATAATAATCCTAGAAGAATTAGGTGATATAATTTTTTATTTCAATATAATTCTACTATTGAATAAATTAAAGGAACTAACTATTTTCTTGCTGATTTTCTGAGCAGACAAAATGGATAGAGTAAAAAACCTTTAGAACAACAAGAAGAATAGACAACCATTCGAAAGAAACAATCTAAACCAAAGATTACTTCTCCCCAAAATCCTAACCTAAGATGTCCAATTCCATATCCTTCAGGATATTTCTATCCACGACAACCATATTTTTCTATCTCTCAACCATTATTACAATCAATAATGGAACCTACATAATTTCCAAATATATCTCAATTTTTTCAGGATCCCAACTAGTAGACTCCTATTTCATATTCACAAATTCTAAAAAAAATGGAAGGATTACTTTAACCAAGAACACCTCCAATAGAAATAAAAGATTTTTATAATCCAAGTATACCCCCTGAATTATTTAATCTTCTTAATAATATGCGAAAATCCCATATAGCTGATAGTAAAACTAATTTTCGTAAAGTTATGACAAAATTAGCACAAACTTTAGCTAATCAAGCTAAAGAACAAGCTTGTTTCCAAAAACTTGTGCATAATAACATATGTGCAAGTAATCTATTAAAAGCACCAGATCTAGAATGCTTTACAATTGATGAAAATTAATACACTTTTGAAGAGATAAACAATCTCTTTGAGATTTGTGAAATTTTTGAAAAGTAGAAATTTTCTTCAAAAATATTGAAATTAAAAAAAGTTTTAATGTTTAAAAAAGTTGCAATTCTTTTACCTAAAGAAAAATTTCAAAGGATAAACAATTCTATTTTTCTTGAAATTGAGAAACTACTACAAGAAAAATTTTTTGATTATTATTTTTGTATCTCGAAAATATTAGAATTGGGGAACCATTCCCAATGATCAAATTTAAATTAGATCATAAACTTTTTGATATAACCAATCTCTAAATTTGTATTGTAGGATAAATTACTATACAAAATTTTTCTTTTCATTTACTAAAACAATTTCCTACTTTTATTAAATATAAATTTATTGATTATGTAAAAGATGATCAATATTATATATATATATATATATGAAAGTTACCAGTTTGTTAGGAACTTTTCAAAGAGAGATTCATTCAACCCTATTACATTTGGAAATTTTCAAAAATTAATGGGATGACCAATTAGTGAAAATGTTAATGAAGATTCTAAAAAGCTTAACCAAGCTTTAAAGAAATTTTCTTCTCCCAATCAATATTAGTTTCAAGCTGGAATTGCCATGATGGATCATGCAAAAACTTTGCACTATGAACTCATAAAATCTCTATATCCACAAGTTTTAGCTTAGACAGATGATCGTAGGATTTTTATCCAACAATCTTACACTGGA
Organism: Durio zibethinus; assembly: GCF_047325235.1. NCBI lineage: Eukaryota > Viridiplantae > Streptophyta > Magnoliopsida > Malvales > Malvaceae > Durio > Durio zibethinus. The sequence goes on from NC_143178.1 coordinate 14,100,727, forward strand.
GAAAATCTTCCAACGACTGAACCAGAAGCACTAGATCTTTTGGACAAATTATCCAATGGAAGATATTGATCTTTCTTAACATTTATTGTTTCAATATCAAGAAGGATGGAATCTCTGGAATAAAACCAAAACTAACTCGCTATAATCATTTAACCATGATAATGAAAAGTTAACTAATCTCAAAAATATCTAAGAAGTACAAATTCGACAAAATAGCTACAAGACCAAGCAACGACAAGACAACTACAAGATAGCTCCCGTAAGCACTTTGCAAAACAACCCTTGATACGTCAACATCATAAAAGTTATGGTTGGTAGCAAAGATTTTTTTTAAAAACTTTATCAGAGTTCCAACTAGAGTTTAAAAAACTCAACTAGAGTTCTTTTATCATTATAAATAGGATCTTAATCTCGCTTGAAGAACAATAAAGACTCTGGCAAAGAATTGGACAGCAATTAGAGGAGTAGCATACAAACTGGACAACAATTTATGAATTGACAAATCATACTACTACTATTACAGAAATTGATTCAAAAATTATAGAAAATTTTGAACTAAGATCTTATGATTCAAAAATCAAACCAAGATTAATGAATCTAAGAGATTTATCGATTCCTATAAATTGGCTATTAAAATATGTTACTGAAGAAAAACCTACAAATGGTAGAGTCAACTCTTTAGAATTCTTTGCATCAGGAAATAACTTGTATTTCAAAAATTCATATACTAGTAGTTCTAGTAAAAATCTAGTACTACCTTCATCTCTTTCAATACCATCATATTCTAACAAGGAAGATGATATTGAAAGTATTGTTAGTGAACAATCTTTTAGTTCACATAGATCATAACCAGGTTCTATTGATATAAAAAATATTAATATTTCTATATTTCCAAGTGATAATACTAATCCAAAAAACTCTGTTTATAACTTAGTAAACACAATTCTTGACTTAGTTTCTTCTAGAAGCACTAGAAGAACGAATATTAAAAGTTTAGCTATCATCACTCAATACAAAATTAAGATGATGAAGTTATTACTTTTTCTAATAATCAGCCAAAAAGGTATTATAATTATATTAATACAGAATTTCACTTTAAAAAGTATAAACCATACTTTTTAAATATTTTAATCGATATAGGGGCTAAATATCTAACTGCAGAAGTAATGCGTTACTATTAAACAAATGGGAACCCATGAAACATCGCTTAGTAATCATAGGTATAAATGGTAAAGAAACTATCATAGGTTTTAAAGCAAAAAATGTTTATACATATCTTATGAAAAAAAAGTTCATAATTTCAAAGATTTTATGCTTTTCTTCTATGCATGGTGATATGTTATTAGGAAATATTTTTTTATACAATTATCTATCTTTTTGTTTTAATCCTTCTCATATTAATCTTACTATATATAAAGAATCTATAAAAATACCATTAGTAAAAAATCACAAGCATATTTGTGATTCAAGTTTTCAGCCTGAAGCGAATAAAGCTCAAATTAAATCAATCAATGAAACATATTAGTTATTTAAAATTTTACAAGAAAATTTTAATCAAGAACCACTAAAATTTTGGTCTAGAATCCTAGATTTTGTAGTCTATAAATGATAAATTCTAATAAAATAATTAGAGTCAAACCTATGATATATGCTAAACGAGATACAGATGAGTTTGATATTCAAATTATAGAACTTTTCCAAAAAAGACTAATAGAACCTACTAATAGTCCATGTTCAAGTCCAACATTTATGGTAAGAATCCATGCTGAACAAAAATGAAGGAAAGCCAAAACGGTAATCAACTATAAATGGCTAAATCAAAACTTAGTTTTTGATGGATATTTTATTTCTTGAAAAGATGTTCTAATTAATTTAGCAAAAAATGCTAAATATTCTAGTAAATTTGACTGTAAATTAGGATTTTGGCAAATAATGCAATGCACCTCAAAATTTTCATCAATGGATAGATTCAATTTTTGGAAAATATAAAGATTTTTGTCTTGTTTATATTGATGATATTCTTGTTTTTTCTTCAAATTTAGAACAACATAGGAAACACCTAAATTCGGTTGCTCAAGACTTTATTAAACATGGAGTAAAATTTTTAGGATTAAATTTATCTTCAAATGGTCTTACTTTACAAGATCATATAATTGTAAAAATAAAAGATTTTTCAGAACAACTGAAAGATAAAAATCATTTACAAAAAGTTTTAGGTCTTTTAAATTATGGAAGACAGTTTATAAAAAATCTTTCAAAAAAGGAAAAACTTTTACAAGAAAAATTGAAAAAGATATTCCTTCTTTTTGGACAAAGCAATATTATGAAATTATCAAACAAATAAAATCAGATCTTATATTTATTCCAAAAGTTTATCTGTCTAAATTAGGCGAGTTATTGATTTTAGAAACTGATGCCTAAGAAGAACACTAGTTATGTATCCTCAAAGCTAAAGTTCAAAAAGAATAATTAATTTATGGATACAATTCAAGAAAATTCAAACCTAATGAAATAAAATATATAATTTTTGAAAAAGAGTTGTTTGTAATAAAAAATGCAATAACTAGATTTTATATTTACCTAGCACCTAAAAATTTTATAATTAGTACTAATAATCAAGCTATTAGAGATTTTTTAAAAAATAAAAAATTAGATAATAATACTACAAGAATTAGGTGTTATAATTTTTATGTCAATATAATTTTACTATTGAATACATTAAAAGAACTAACAATATTCTTGCTGATTTTCTAAGCAGACGTAATGGATAGAGGTAAAAAACCTCTGGAATAGCAACGAGAATGAACAACCATTCAAAAAAAGTAATCTAAACTAAAGATTACTTCTTCTCATAATCCTAACCTAGGCTGTCCAATTCCATATCCTCCAAGATATTTCTATCCACCACAAGCATATTTTTCTATCCCTCAACCATCATTACAATCAGTAATGGAACCTATACAATTTTCAAATATATCTCAATTTTATCAAGATCCCAACCAATGAACTCTTATTTCATATTCACAAATTCTTAAAGAAACGGAGGGATTACTTCAACCAAGAACACCTCCAGTAGAAATAAATGATTTTTATAATCTAAGTATACCCCCTAAATTATATAATCTTCTTAATAATATATGGAAATCCTATATAGTTAATAGTAAAGCTAATTTTTGTAAAAATATGACAAAATTAGCACAAACATTAGCTAATCAAGCTAAATAACAAGCTAATTTCCTAGAAGTTATATATAATAACATATGTGCAAGTAATTTGTTAAAAGCATCAAATCCATATTTCTTTGCAATTGATTAAAATCAATAAACTTTTGAGAAGATAAACAATCTCCTCAAGATTTATGAAATTTTTTAAAAACAAAAAAGTTTTTCAATACTATCTTGAAAACACTACAAGTGGGAAACCATTCTCAAAGATCAAATTTAAATTAGATCTTGAACCTTTCAATATAACCAGTATTAAAATTGGTATTGTAGGGCAGACTATTTTACAAAATTTTGTTTTTATTTACTAAAACAATTTTTTGCTTTTATTAAATCTAAATTTTTATGTAAAAGATTATCAATATTTTTTCTATATATCTATATATATATATATATATATATGAAAGTTACCAGTCTGTTAGGAATTTTTCAAAGAGAAAGATTCATTCAACTCTATCAGATTTGGAAAATTCAGAAATTAATAGGAGAACCAATTATTGAAGACGTTAATGAAGATTCTAAAAAGCTTAACCAAGCTTCTTCTTGTAATTAATATCAATTTCAAGCTGAAATTGCCATGATGGATCATGCAAAAACTTTGCACTGTGAAATAATAAAATCTCAATATCTACAAGTTTCAGGTTAGACAAATGGCTATAAGATTTTTATCCAATGATCCTACATTGGATAAAATCTTCCACCGATTGAACCAAAAGCATTGGATTTTTTGGACAATTTATCTAATATGGAAAATATTGATCTTTTCTTAACATTTATTGTTTCAAAATAAAGAAGGATGGAATCTCTAGAATAAAACCAAAACTAACTCTCCATAATCATTTAACCCTAATGATTAAAAGTTAACTAATCTTGAAAATATCTAAGAAAGATAAATTCGACAAAATAGCTATAGGACCAGATAATGACAAGACAACTAAAAGATAGCTCCTGCAAGCATTCTGTATAGCAGCCTATGGTATGTTAACATCATAAAAGTTATAGCTGGTAGTAAAAATTCTTTTCTTTTAAACTCAACCAGAGTTCCAACTAGAGTTTAAAAAACTCAACTAGAGTTTTTTTATCATTATAAATAGGATCTTAGTCTCATTTGGAGAACAACGAAGACTCTCAATAAACTCTCTTCCTTCTTTCCTTTTTCTCGTTTTATTTGCTTTCAGTTCAGTTCTGAAGTTAGATATATACATATTTGCATTATTATGATTACTATAAAATCTCTTTTTATTACTGGAAAAGATATACCGATACTAACAATTTTATTAGATAAAAGGTTTATTAGTCCCGTTATATCTATAATATGAGGTATTCAATCAAATTTGGTGTCAAGAGCTATTTGGTTTAAAGTAAAACCAAATTATTTTATTTCTATTAATAATAGAGGATTGCCTTAGATTATGTATTAAAACAAAATATTCAAAAATTAAAGAAGTAGCACATGATCTTTTCTATAAATTGGACAGTAATTTATGAATTGACTAATCATGCTACTACTACTATTAAAGAAATTGATTCAAAAATTATAAAATTTTTTTAGCCAAGATCTTATGATTCAGAAATCAAACCAAGATTAATGAATCTAAGAGAATTATTAGTTCCTACAGATTGGCTCTTAGAAAATGCTACTGAAAAAAAACCTATAAATAGTAGAGTCAATTCTTTAAAATTTTTTGCATAAGGAAATAAGCTATATTTCAAAAATCTAGATAATAGTAGTTTTAGTAAAAATCTAGTACTAACTTCATCTTCTTCAATACCATTATATTCTAACAAAGAAGATGATATTGAAAGTATTGCGAGTGAACAATCTTTTAGTTCACATAGATCACAACTAGGTTCTATTGATACAAAAAAATATCAATATTCCTATATTTCTAAATGATAATACTAATCTAAAAAACTCTATTTATAACTCAGTAAACTCAATTCTTAACTCAGTTTCCTCTAGAAGCTTTAGAAGAGTGGATATTAGAAGTTTAGCTATCATCACTCAATACAAAATTTGATATGATAAAGTTATTACTTTTTTTAATAATCAGCTAAAAAAGTACTATACTTATATTAATGCAGAATTTTGCTTTAAAAAGTATAAACCATACTCTTTAAATGTTTTAATTGATACAGAAGCTACTATATCCAGCTGTAGAAGTAATGCGTTACTATTAAACAAATGGGGACCCATAAAACATCCCTTAGCAGTCATAGGTATAGATGGTAAAGAAACTATCATAGGTTTTAAAGCAAAAAATGTTTCCATATATCTTATGAACAAAAAGTTCATAATTTCAAAATTTTTGTTTTCTTTTTATGCATGGTGATATGTTATTAGAAAATAATTTTTTATACAATTATTTGCCTTTTTGTTTAATCTTACTATAGATAAAGAATCTATAGAAATACCATTAGTCAAAAATCACAATCATATTTGTGATTCAAGTTTTTAGCATGAAATGAATAAAGTTGAAATTAAATCAATCAATGAAACATATTGGTTATTTAAAATTTTACAAGAAAATTTTAGTGAAGAACCACTAAATTTATGGTTTAGAAGTCTTAGATTTTGATTACTATAAAACAAACAAATACAAAGCAAGTTGGAAAAAGTTCTCAAAGTTCAATAACTGTTGATTCTCTAAACAAGAGAAATGTAGCATTTGGTAGTACATATCTAGATATATCAAAGTACCTATTTTTGAATATGAAAAAACCATAGAAGATTGGGTACAGTTATGTCCATTGTTGTAATTGGTTATAAAGATACATAGTCAAAAATATTTTTTGAATTATTTCTATAGAGCATGGTAAGGTTATGTTTTATAGATTTTAAGAAAATAGAAAAAATTTAAATTAGGGAAAACCCAAAAAGTGATACTCAATCAGCTAAATACTATTCCAGATATTTTAAAAAGTTTAACCCAAATACTCAAAAATGAGTTTTATAGCAGAATGGATGAAATTGATCTTAATAGTGAAGCTTAATTTATCCTATCAAAAATAAAACTTTATAATATTCAAAATTTGAAAGAATATTCTAAAAAATATATTAGTGAATATAAAAAATTGGATGAAGCACATTTAGCATTTTGGAAAGAACAATATTTTCATAAATTTCCCTTACCATGGGATGAATTATGTTTAAAAAATTATCCTACTTATCTAGAGTTACGTAAATCACCTAGGAATAACTTGGTTTATGTTGATACATTAGGAAATAGAGTTTATTTTGCTCAAAAACAAGTTGTTAAGTATTGTCTTAAACAAAAGGCTACTAAACAAGTTAAAAGTAAACTTATTGATAAATAATGCATTAGGATTTTAGGAGCATGAATTTGAATTTGGTTGTAATAAACAAACCAAAACATATACAAAAAACCTAAAAAATAAATACGTTGTAAAATGGTCGAGTTGAAACCAAAACACAAGATTACTAAGGGTAAAAAGTTTGTTGTTAGAAGAAAAACTTCTAACAAAAAGTCAAATCAAAATGTAAATGTTTTATTTGTAAAGAAGAAGGTCATGTAGCACCACAATGTCCTAATAAGGGTAAAAGAGCTACAAAGGTTATTAAAACTCTCGAAGAACGAGAATTAGTAATTTGTGTTGGTGATGAACTATCTGATGAAGAAATTATTTATGAATTAATTTCTGAAATAGATTCAGATTCAAATTCTGACACTGAAGCTGAGTATATTTTTATGTTAAAGTTTTCTACAAATTTTGTTGAAGATAACAAATTGACATTTTCTACTATTGAAACACAATGGATGACCTCTCTCCTAGATGTAATAAAAGAAAATCATATTTTTACAGATGATGAAATTTTTTAAATGTAAATCATAAAAAAAGATAAGACTTATAAAACTTCTTTCTTCAAAAAATTTCAACCTTAGGTTTAACATCACATTGAAAAAATCAGTTAATTCATCAAGAATTAACTGTAACATTTAGAAAAAAGAGTTAGTTTTGCATGAAAATGGAATTCAGACCATGAAATACCATCCAAGACAAACCCCAGACTTATTTCAGCAAAAGGACAAATTTTAATTGAATTATGCCTTAGACAAAATTAAGTGTCTTCAACCTAACTTGAAGTTTTTTTTTTTATTATTTTTATTTTTTGCTTAGTTCATCTATCAAGGTTTCAAGGTAGAATTTTTTTTTTAATCTTTTAGTTTAATGCTTAGTTCTAAACAAAACAAAATCAATGGTTTGATCCTTCTAATAGGGAATTAAAATTTTAAATTTTCATTGCATTTATGCTTTGATTGCATGCTTAATTACATATATCATAATTGTGTCGTGTTTAGTTTAGGTAGAATATTAATAGTTGTATGAGTAAATATAAACTGATCAATGTCATAAACACATACACAAATATCCTTATTACATGTCTTACATGATACAATATGATTAACATGTTTATTAAATAGATCTAATTAAAATTTATACAAAACAACATGATTTAACGTGACAAACCCATTCAAATATTATTAAAATATTAACTTGTTTAAATTTTTTAAAAGCATAAACTAGTTCTATTAATAATTTTATTTTAACATACTTAAAAATAAAATTATAACTCCATTATTTAAATTTAAAATTAATAATCATAAAACAATTATAACAAATCCAAAAGAATTTTACAACATCAACTATAATAAGAAATATTTACCATGAAAAGAGTTCATTGAAAGAGGAAAACTACTACAATGATATGGATGGAAAAAGAAAGATGGTAGTGATGAGATGAGAGTGAGGAAAAAATGAAAAAAAAGGTCTTGAGATTTTTAAAAGAGAAAGAAATAAATTTAGAATTTGTTTAGTGGTAAATCTATCCATGGGTGGGATTGGGTTAAACTTGAGCCTAGTCTGGATAAGATATTAATGGTTTAAAATTTTTCCCTAGTCTGACCTAATCTAAAGATTTCGAACCTCAAACCTTAGCACAACACTAAGTAAAAGGTGTAGCCAAAGCCCATCTGTTGTGACCCTAATCAATTTTAATAATTTGATTAAAAATTATAATCCTAATTTTTACAAATAATAACGCATATTTTATCAAATATTTTAAAAAAGAACTAAAGAGTCTTATTTGTGTTGCTATAATATAGACTAATAAACAAAAACTAATGCTAATTTAAACAAAGGAACACAACTGTGTAGAGTGAAGTGTATTCAACTTTAGAAAATCAATATCATACGTATGAAATAATCGGCACTAGTAAGAGTCGAATCTAACCCAACTAACGTGATTATGATCTACTAGAGCCAAATCGATCCCCGTCGATATTGATCCGGCAAGGAGGGCACAGGTCAGGTTTCTAGCTCAATCTTTTATCCTTTGCTGGATTGGCCGCGCATGGGCCGATATGGCTCTAGCAGATTGTCATGTAGTCAGCTAGGCCAGATTCAGCCCTTGTCGATTTTAGCAGGCCTTTGTCCCTTTGGTGAGGGAATGGAAGAAGAGAAGAAGAAAGAGAAAAACGAAAAACGAAAAAAAAAAAGAAAAAGAAAGGAAAAAAGAGATAAAGAGATAAATAAGAGTGAAAATAAAAAACAAAAAAACAAAAAAATTCTACATACTTTTTTAACAAATTAGCTGACACATAGATTGGCCAATAAATGTTCGTTGTAGGCATTTAATGATTGATCGAACGAAAACATTGATAGAGGATTATATTGTTACGACATTAGAAATATAAAGACTAACATGTTATTTTTAAACTACAAAATTAAAATGATATGTAACCAATAATTTAGGGATCATAAGTGAAATTTACTTAATAAAAGAGTGAAAAATATTTAAAAAAAACTAAAAAATAAAAAACGATGTAAAGGAAAAGATAAAGACATTCAACTAACCGCAATGCCAACAATCAATAATGAACTTTAGACAATGAACAATATTAGGCTACTAGGCTGAATCATGAATAAGTGATAAATTGTCATCCTAGTGGCTCGATCCTAAGTCCTAATGCAATGACATGTGGCTCAACAAAGTTTCACACTAGATGTTTCGGATACAAATCCTAAATTTTAGGCAAAGATCGAGGTCCAATCTAATTATGTAGGTGTATCGAGTTCTGCATTCGAAAAGAACGCCACTAGCTAGCGACTTTCACTTGGCAAATGAGGCTATCAGCTTCTTCATAGCTAGGGTTATTTGGATTCAAAAAAATAAATAAAATATTTAGGTGTTTGTTTATAATATATCTGAAAAGATATGAATAAAAATTTAAAATAACATATTGTTATATTCTTACAATGGTTCACTAGAAGTTTGCATATCTGGAACAAAAGATATAATTATATTATTATTAATATTATCAAATATATTCTTCAAAATATGTAATTAAACAATCATTTAATCAAAAATTGTGGATAAATTTATCAATTCTGTCGATGAAAAAGATATTCAGAGAAAAATTTTAGGTGTGGAAAAAAATATTCTTTCAAATTTTTTGTTTTTCAAACTTTATGATGTCTGTGAATACTCCATCTCACTTAATGGATCAGCCTATAATTCCTCGGGATAATATCAGCATTCACCCATCTTTAAGGTGACCTCATCTTTCAGGTGATTCTTGTCTGAACTAAAACCAATTCAGACTTTGACATGTCTGTGGACACTCTATCTCGCTTAATGGATCCGCCTATCTTTCAGGTGACCTCTGTCTGAAACCAAATAAGACCCTTGTCTAAACTTAAACCAAATGAGACCCCTAGTCTAATCTGAAACCAAATGTTCATCTTCGTAATCGGGAGCCAAATTTCCTTCTCTGCCAACCCCATAATAATAATAGAGTGTTTTATCTTAAGTTTTGTCTTATTAAAGAGCATTTCAAATAGCGGACGTCATCTTCGACGAAAATCGGAGGCCGCAGGAGATAATTAGAATAAGTCGACATGTAATTTGATTGCTTTGTAACCTTTCCAGTTGTAGTCATTGTCTAGCTCGTTTCAAATCAATCAGTAAAAGCAAACTTATTCCAGTTGCAGTCTTGAGTTCTTTCGACTTATAAACAATTTGCCATCTATGAACAATGATTCATTTCCAATTTCTCAAGACCATTAGAAGTAATGTTAAAAGCTAAATAACAAATCCTTGGCACGGTTAGCTGCAAGCTGATTGCATTGATTCAAACGAGAAACCTACTGAATTGAAAGATCGAATTAACTGAAAGAATGAACCAAAATTTTCTACATACTGAATAGAACAAAAAAAATTGATTTTGTACATCTGAGATTTTCAACACATTTTGGTATGTTTTTTCGAATCCATTCTACTGCCTGTGGCACCAGAACTCAGAATCCAAAATGGCGTAACAAGCACTTGGAATAATTCCAAATCACTAGATTAATCTCCAACATTCCTCCTCTCTTCCAAGGTTGAATTCTGATGTCTCTTCTTTACATTGATCTACCATTCTAATCTCACAAATTCAAAGAACAAACACTATGCTTGCTAAAAGTTGTTCTAGTGGCAAGCAGTTTTATTTACTTCCCTCCTCCGGCCGAGGCTGTGTATGGCGGCGAACTAACTGTTCTAAAGCTTCCCTCATCCAAAAATGAGGGCATTCTTCTCTAGCTTTAGAGACTGTCACCTACATAGACAAAAAGACAACATCTGTTTAGGTCATTCAATCTCACAAAATCTAAATCAAAGAAAGCCTATGTTGTCCGATGGTTGCACAATCCAATTACTCACAAATTGCATTGAGGCAATTACTAAATATCAAATGATAGACAATTATATTCATGAGTAATCAAATTTAGCAATTTATATATATATATATATATATATATATTTACCAAATAGACAGCAGCGTAAGATAGAAGAAGAATTTGCAAATGCTTACATATGAACTCAGACAAAGTGCGACTGCATAAACCAACTAAACTTAAAACTGATTTCCAGATTCAGCATTTTTCTTAAGTACAATTCATTAACATTAGCATCTTGCAAAAAATTCGTACCCATTTCCGTTCCCGGATGTTTTTCTCAGGCCAGTAATCCAACTCTTGCTCGACAAGCAAAGAAAACATGTGGCCTTCATGGAATATACTTTGCCTTTTGCTCTTGTACGACCATGTACCTAATTTACACTGCAAAAATAAATACAAAGAAACAGAGTTAAAATCATGAAACGAATAAAATATTTAATGAAGAGTTGAATCGAAAAATGTGTGGTAGATGCTAACTTCAATATTGCCACGGACACCGGCTTCCTCAAGTGTCTCTCGTCTGGCTGCGTCTTCCATGGTTTCACCTTTTTCCCATCCGCCCTTTGGGAATAACATTCCTTGACCATTCTGTGCACTGATTACAAGAACTTCAATCGCTTCATCAATTGAAGTTGCTTCTTCCATTTTCCTATATCTGTACGGAATGCACCTGCTCAAAAAAGAGATCTAAATTAGAAACTTTTTCTTTTAAAAAATATTATTAGAATTTCGATTATTAGTTCAAAAAAACAAGGCTTTTTCCTTGTCAAAAATGATTTTCCATTAAAAATATGTTTTTGCCAAAACCCAGAAAGGGAATTGTAAATAACGAAAAATAACCCATAAAACATGAAAATCATCCAAGAGTGTAAAACATTAAACAAAATACAAGGCCGTGTTCATCTATTGGAAAAGACCCAAGTTCAATCTAAGAATTCCATTAAATTCGAAACAGAAATAAAAAAGAATTAGATAAAATCACACCAAATAAAGAAAGAAATAGAATTTTGGGCTTTTTTTTTTTTTTGATAAAGAAACAAAGGAAAAATGCAAAAGATATATTACCCAACAACTAATCGGAAGCCTCTGTTATCATAGCGCTGCAAGTGCCTGCCGGTGCGAGGATAAGAAACACGAGAAACTATTTTCTCAATTGAAATAGGCAATTTGACAGGGATTCTTTCCAGGAGAGACAACAAAAAGTAGATAAAAGAGGGGAAATTTGTAAGAAAACCCGAGATCCCTCCCATGGTGTCAGAGAAAAAATTAAATCTTGGAAAACTGGGTTGCTTAGGAAATTTGCAGATTTTAGGATTTTTTTGTTCACTGTCAATAATTAGATTTTGCGGCTTGTGATGATTTGCTATTTGCAGAGAAAATATTTCTTGGTTTTCTGATAAACGGTAAGTTAATAATTGCTAGCGTGTGGATAAGAACCGAGTTTTGTCTCCTTTAATAGAAAAGTGGTAGAAAGAAAGGAAATCGAAAGGAAGCCTCTTTAAAACCCACGCGCCTATATGAATTCGTGCTTGCCACGTTCAAGATATTGTTTTCGAAAACGGTAAAGTACAAAATTGGCTAATGTCTAGAAAAAAAACAAACAAAAAATTATACGCATTTATTTTCTTTAAAAAACTTATAAAGATGGTTTTCCTAAGGATTGCTTTGTTAAAATTATTAAAAAATAAAAAAATCTTTGATTTCACATTTATTATTACTTTTTTATCTAAAAAATAATTGTCTTTTATTATTTTTGTGTTATATTAATTCAATTTTGATCAATAAAATTTAATAATTAAAAGAAATTTAAAAATAAAATTTACAAATTCAAGTTTAAAATTTTTTAAATTTGAATTCAATATATTATTTTAAAAGATAAAGATCAAAATTTTGTTTAGTTGACAAAAAAGATAAAAACACATAAAATGAGATAGAAAAAGTAATATTTTTTTATTTTTTTTATTTAATCAAGTCCGATTTTTTTAATAGGTGTCCAAACTTGTCCAAATACAATGTGAGTTTACAAACTTAGGCCAACTTTAATCTTGAACTTCGATGAAATTAAACATTCATTTTGTATCATAACATATAAATATGAATTTAAATTCTCAACATCGAAAAAATGTAATACTTTAATATCTATAAAAGAATAAATTTAAGTTATTTATATAATAACAAAAGACGAAAGGGAAGAAAAATGACATCGAATGAAAATGGCAAAAACAAAAAGGGCATGAATACACTAAAATGCCTCCAAAAAACCTAGAAAAGGGGCCGAAAGGAGAATAACAAATTAGTTGATAAAAGGTGAGGGCGTATGAAGGACGCGCATGAGAGAACGTTTGCATCTTACTTGCCGTCCTTTGATACGATTTTGGGGAAGAAGCTGAGAGGAGGGGCCGTGTCTGTTGTTTGCCAGTAACGCGTGCAGATGGTAAAAAGTCGCACTCGGTTGCAGGCCAGCTTGAACAAGACTCAGACTCGCCATACACGCTTTTAGGTGCAACAATACTAACACTATACAGTATGTAACTAACTATATACTGCTCTGGATCCATCCAAACGGAAGAATATTCGTCCCTCAAATTCGCTTTTTATTATTTTTGGTATTTTTTTTAAAATTCAAATTCAAACTTGTTATTTAAATAAAACAGTTACATGTATTTTTTTTTTCCAGAGAGACAAAGTCATAATATAAGAGAAAGGTTTAGTTTAAAATCAAATTTTTATGATTTTTTTTAAACTTTTACGATCGTTAGATCATGAAACGAAAGACAAACAGTTTTATATATTAATTATTGAATAAATGCTATATATATATTATACTTAAAACCAATTTAGTAAAGTTTTTATTTTATAAATATTAGGCAAACATTATTATTACGAGTAAAAGCTAGCTGGTCTTTCTTTGTTTATCTATCAATTTCTATTTATCACACATTTAAACACTATATATATCATATATATTTTAAATATATATATATATATATGAAATCCACAATTTACAATTGAATCTTACATACCTAAACAATGTTAATGCATATTTTATCCGATTGATTATAAACATTATGTTATATTATGCATTAATTATATATATATATATTAAGATTTTCTTTATCTGCAAGATTGTTTTATTTTTCTTTACTTTTTAAATAAAATTCATGAAATAAATATGTTTTGCAAAGGAAGTTATAAATAAATTGTAAATATGATATCTTTATTATGTACAAATATTATTCTTAAATTGTTGTTAGTCAATACATTATCAAAAAATGGCTATTGATAGAAGTTATTGAGGTTGGTATCATAATATATATGGATTCGTAAATCTATAATTAGACTTAACAAATGGGGTCATCGTTAATCTTTTTTAATTAGGTATGATTAGTCACCTAAGAAATTTATCATCTTAAAAAACTTCTAAGCTTGACTAAAAGTCCCTAAAAGAATAGGTTCGAGTCTACTAACTAAAATAGAGTTCGAAAGTTCGATTACATATGGAGAAAGTTATAAGCACCTTCACATAACCATCCGAAGGATGGTACCATTTTAAATCTATCCTATGTCTTAATTCTAATTGTTTCAAATTTTTATGTTAAAATATTGAAAATAATTCTTAAAACTCTTCATCAATCTGGTAAACTCTTAAAAATATTTTCTTACCTCAAAAATATTCAAAGATCCCATTTGTTCCCTTGAAGAAGATCCATCGTTGAAAAAAAGTTTAATCATTTATGTTATTTTTTATTTTTTATTAAAAATATATCTAATTATTTCACAATTTGGGTCAAATTAAAAATATTTTATCTTTTGAATTTCTAAATTCTCTACCATTTGGGCCTATTTATAATTTTTTTATTTTAAAATTTTTCACCATTTAGTTCAATTTAAAAAATTTTTATTTCTTGAAAAGAAAATAATATGACAATTATTTTTTTATTGAAATTTCATTTAAATTCTTTCACCATTTGGGACAAATTTAAAGAAATTTCTCACCTAGAGATTTTTTTAAAAAATTTACTATTTAAAATTTTTAAGAATCTCATCACTGAAAAATGGTCAAATATTTTTAACCAAAAAAAGGTTTTTGTTATTGTTTTATTTTTTTGTTTGAAAATAAATATTAATTATTGTTATTAAAATTTTATTTAAATTATTTCACAATTTGAGACAAATTTAGACAAAATTTAGACAAAATTTCTCACATAAAAATTTTATAAAAATTTACCATTTGAAATTTTTAAAAATTTCATCATTAGATAATTATTATTTATTTTCAAAAAATATTTTATATTTTATTTTTTTCCCTCTTTTTTTTAATCATATAAAAATACTAAAAATACCAAAAATTCAGCTTGGCTTGGCGGAGTGACTAGAGATCAACTAGGTTGCAGGTACAGACAGTGGCTCGAAATGTGGCTCAAGGAAAATCAACACGACTCGACTCAGCAGTAGGGACTAGTTAGGATTCGGGTCTACAGATCAGGTTACGATCGGGTCGAGTCACTCGAATAAAAACACGAAGATCTTGAGGGTAGTTTAACGCCAAAATGACATTGTTTTAAGGAGGATATAAAAGGCCAAATTCTAGCTTTCTGCTCAGATTTCTCCTTCCCCCTCTTTCTTCTCTTTCTTTCTCTTCTCTCTAACCTGAATGAACTCTGGTTGAATCTTTCACCGGATTCTAAAAATCTCATCAAAATCTAGGTTGGTTCATCGAAAGTTTATCGAAAAATTCAACCAATACAGGAATCTTCCATCGGATTCTGAAAAATTTGTCAAAAAATTCAACCAGCACTGAAAAGTTCACTGAAAAATTCAACTGACGTTGAAAAATTAATCGGAATTAAAAATTTCACTAGAATCTAGGAATTTTCTAGATTTTTCTAAAAATCTTCAAAATTCTTTCTAATTTTTGCTAACCTTTCTTCTTTCTGTCATTTTTTTTGTGTGATCACCTTGATTTTTGTATTTTGTGTGTCCTCTACCTTTGATTTGTGTGGTATTTATAGGTTGTGATCAAAAAAGTTTCTGATCGATTAGGAGTCCCCTTTCGATTGGGTTTTCATATTATCAAAAAACCTAAGATTTATCCTGGAGAAATTAAAACCAATTGTAATTATGCCAATGCCTATACACGATAGAATTTCCATTTTTTCCTTTTTTTTAAAGCTATTATCCCATTGTTATCTTAAAAAATGCTAAAGATAAATCAACTAAAAAATGAAAAAAAAGAAAAATAAAATAAAATAAAAAAATAATAAAAATCACAGATAAACATAAAAATAAAAGTAAAAATAAAATAAAATAAAACCCATAAATAAATAAAAAATAAAAAACAGTTGGGCCTAACGTTTTGGACCCTATTGAGCCAAGCCTAATGGGCTTAAGCCCAGACCCTATTAAAACTAGGCTAATGGGCTTGGGTTTGGACTAGTTAGGATGTCTACAACTACCTCTCATTGCACATTTCCTGTGCAATAGGAATTGTGCAAAGATGTAAACACCCTACTTATGATCATCCTAACAAATTCTTTTTTTTTGTTTTTTTATTTTTTGTTTTTTGTTTTTAAATTAGACACTCAAACTTATTGAATGACACAAAACTCCCTTAAACAGAGGCTCACAACTTTGAAAAAATAAATATGGCTCCTCTAATAAGAGGCTCAACGACTTTGAAAAATAAAAGGCTCATTTAAGTAAAGGTTCAACGACTTTGGAAAAATAAAAGGCTTTTCTAAACAGAGGCTCAACGACATTTGAAAAATAAAAGTCTCCTTTAAATAAAAGCTTAACAACTTTAAAAAATAAAAAGCCCATCTAAATAGAGGCTTAACGACTTTTGAAAAATAAAAGGCTCCTCTAAGCAACAACTTTTGAAAAATAAATGGGTCCTCTAAACAGAAGCTCAACGACTTTGAAAAATAAAAGGCCCATCTAAACAGAGGTTCAATGACTTTGAAAAATAAAAGGCTCCTCTAAGCAAAGGCACAACAACTTTTGAAAAATAACAAGCTCTTCGACAACCATGTCCAAAAGAGCCATAAATCATATCTAATGGAAACTCAGAGTTTCACAGTTTGAGTTTGAAATTCAAAGGTTCAGATTCATAAAAACCTTTCTGCTTCGCAAGAATTCATTGAAATTTGATTCTCAAAATTTTAGTTTCACAAGAATTTAATTCACAAAATTTTAGATATGTAAGAATTTAGATTTGTAAAATTTCAAGATTCACATTCATGAGATTCTCATCCAAAGTTTTAATTCAAGGTTTCACATGCAAATTGCAAAGCTCGCATCTAACATTTAAAGATTCTCATTCAAATTTTGGAAATTCACATCCAAAAGTTCAAAGCTTATCATTCGAGTTTAAAGGTTCACGTTCAATAAATCTTAGAGTTTTACATCTAAAATCTCAAAGGTTCTCATTTGAGTTCTTTTAAAAAGTTTTCATTCAAATTTGATGATTCACATATGAAAAATTTTAAGATTTCATATCTCAAATATTCTTATTTAAAGTTTAAAGATTCTCATTTGAAAACTCAAAGATTCTTCATTTGAAATTAAAAAATTCCTCATTTGAAAACTCAAAGATTCTTAATTCTTATTTAAGACTAAAAAATTCTCATTTAAAACTTAAAGGTTCTCATTTGAAAATGTTTTAAAGATTCTCATTTAAGACTCAAAGATTTTCATTTGAGGATTCAAGACTTCATCAAAATATTCAAAATTTTTTTTTCAGATAACTTTTAAACTTTTAGCAAATTCAAAATTTTGTATGTACTGAATGTCATGATCAATGATGCAAATGCTTTCTTAATGATGCAAATACAACAATCTAGATTCTTACAATGCCATATTTTTAACCATGATTCAAATATTTACTGCATAATGCAAATGCATAGCCAAACCAAAGTTTCAAATATTCTCCAAACAACAATGCAAATGTAATGCATGTAATGTAGATGTCCATGTCATGAAATTTTGATTAATTATGGAATGTGGTTTTCAAGACTCCACCATTTCTCATCTTTCTTTTTTAACTTCTCAACATTAACCATTTAGAACAAGTTTCGTCAATTGATACTTGATCGTAATTCACAGGCTTTTCAGCACTAGCAATTTTAAAATAAATTTTATCCTCTTATTCACATTATGTTCATCATTTGATCACCATTCACAGGCTTTTCAGCACTAGTCATTCCAAAATAAGTTTCATCCATTGCCTCATATCATTTTCATCATTTGACCATATCTCACCATAAATGTGTTAGCGCTTCATTCTTTTTATCTCCTATCATCCTGGATTTCTTTTCTAAGGAATGTAAGAATTTTTTATGCACATTAACATTCATTCATTATCATTTCAAATCCTGAAAATACAAAGCAATTATATATTTCCTTGATTTATTCTAGAGATGTGAGAATAAAAGAGCATAAGGTGAATCAGAAGAAAGGTAATAAATAAGAAGTGAGTCTAGTACAAAAATAAATGAACAAAAAAATGAATTCAAAGCATATCAATAGGGATGGTATTGAATGGAATAACAATGTCCAAATAATGAATACTTAGACAACTCTTAACATTAATCTAGAATTCTTTCTCAAAAACTCATTCCATTAACTTTCGGAGTCATTTTGAGCTCATTGAGCTTTACGCTAGCTTTAAGAGATCTTCAAATGTCTTTAACCTTTCATCCATATGAACTGTCTATTTAACTCTTAGCTCAGAGATTTGTTTACCCAAATTGCCCTTTCGGGTTTTCAATTTGAGTATCTCTTTTCCCTCATTTTCATTTTTTTTTATTTTTATTTTTATTTTTTATTTTTTCCTTTTTTTTCCATTTTTTTTTTGTTTTTTTTTTCATTTTTCATTTTTCGTCCATTAGTGATATCTCCCACACAACAATCTCTAAAACATATTCCATTACCTCATCATAAGCATGGCTTAGCCCAATATATGATAATTCAATTCAAACATTCACATTTGATCCAAATGGACTTTTAAAGGTTATAATGTAGGCTATGGTGAGGAATCATGAAAAAATGGATAAAATAGGCTCAAAACATGTGTTTAAAGGATTCAAAACCAAAGGATTATTTTTCATTTGATGCAACTTGACATTTTGCCCCATTCCCCATCATTTCACTACTTTTTTCGTTTCCCATTCGCTTCATTCCTCACAAAAGAATTCTCATTACTTTACCCCAAATCGTGTGTGGCATTCATTTTTTTCCTTTTTTTTTACTTTCTATCATTGAGACCTTTTGTGAACTTTTGTCTCTTTTTTTTTTAAATTACCCCTAGTGTGTATGGAGAGTGATCCTTGGTTAGGGTTCTTTCAAAAAAAAAATCATAATAAGCTCAAAATGGTAGCAATGAATGGTTTTTTGAATGGTAAAGGAAAGATGGCCATTTTTCATTTCAAATATGAATGCTTTCCTTAAAAGTCATCTATTAAACAAAACAAGCTCATAGATCTTTATAAATGACTGCACATTTTTAAGATATATCTATTTCACATCTGCCAGTAACTTACTTGTTTTGCTCAAATAATCTCCTTGGAATGAACTTTATCAATGTGAATGAGTTTTCAAAATTAAATCTCAAAATTATTATTATCCTTGTCTAAACATTCATCATTTAAAAATTGAGAATGGGAACAAAAGGACATGAAAAAAATAAAATATGGAATAGTGGATGGATGAAAGAGAAAATGTAATGAAATGCATTATCCTTACCTTTTATTGAAATGATAGAAAATAAAATCTTATCGTAAAAAGAATTTCTAACATTACTTTGAAAGAAAACCCAGAATGACAAATAACATCCGCCCTTAACATCCTTTTCCTTTTCAAAATTATGCCCCATGTGATCAAGTGAAGGATTTTTATTGACATCCTACCCTCTGATTCATTGTAGCTCTCCAAGTCTTTTCAAATCACACTCATTCTTGATCTTCACTTAAAGCATTGACATTATAATTAGGCAATGGATTGCCATTAACATTAGGTGTTGTTGCCCCTTTGATCAAAGTTTATCATTCCATCCTTGATCAATCATTGCACCTTATACTTTAGGATAGTGCAATTCTTTATGAAATGACCGACAATTCTATAGTGGTAGTCACAGTAGACTGTAAGATCATACCACTTAGGATAAAGTGGCTTAAGCAATTTCAGATAGTTGGAGGCAATTAAGTGGTTGTTATAAAACTCTCAATATAACTCCATATAAGTCATGAGAATTGGGTCAAATATGGGTTTTTTTCAGGTACTTCGTAGCTTTCGTGAACCACTTGTTGAGTTAGTAGGACAAATCTAGGGTCTTATGGGAGGTTAAATATTAAGGCTATGTACGAAAGCTTGGGGGCTAAAAATAGGCTAGTATGTGGATGAGTAAGATGGTTATGGTGTTGGTTGGTATGGGTAAGATGAGGAATTGTTCACAACAGAATAGTATGGAGCGTAACTTTATGGATAGGGTTGATAACCCCTAAACTGCTTGTCAAAGCTTATAGCTTGAGCTTCAATCTCTTTCTTTTTTGGCACTTTCTTGGCTTTTCTTCCTTTCAACTTGTTATTTTTAATGGCACTCTCAATGATTTCATCTGAGATCACCATGTTAGTAAAATTCTTTGTGGCATTTCCTATCATCTTTTCATAATAGAAAGATTTTAAAGTGCTAACGAACAACACTGTGGTCTCTTTCTTAGTCAGAGGAGGTTACACTTGAAAATCTACATCTATCCACCTTTGGGCATATTCCTTAAATGATTCAATCATTTTTTCTATATTCTGCAAAGATAAGTGATCAGGGACTAAGTCTATGATATATCAGTACTGACTAATAAAGTCGTGAACCATATCACTTTAAGAACGAATGCGGGTCCTATCTAGCTGGATATACCACTTAGCAATAGAGCCTGTAAGGTTATCTTGAAAAACATGCATTAATAGCTTTTCATTATGGGCATATGTTGTAATTTTTTTGTAGTACATGGTAATGTGGGTCTTTGGACATTTTGTACCATAATATTTCTCAAACTCTGAAACCTTAAACTTTAGAGGAATAACCACATCTAGGACTAAACAAAGCCTAGTAGCATCTACTAAACCATAAAAACCAATTCTTTCTATGGCCCATAACCTCTTTTTTAATATACTAATCTTTGAGTCTTCCAAAGATTCAACCACTTTTACTTTCTCTCTTTTTTTTTCCTTTAGTCATCCAAATTAGAAGCTAAGACCGCCTTCTCATTAAAAACAAGATTCACGTAACTATGATAACGCCCTGGGTTTGAAGTTGATGGCATTCTAGAATATGTTGGGTATGTGAATTGTTGTGGTGGTACCTCTTATGTAGACTGAGCTTAAGGTGGACTAAAACCAGACAGATATAGGGGGTCAGCCACCTCTTGTGATGAATGGTCCTGTTAGCTAGTATTCTCCTCTATTCATTTCCCCTTGTTTAACTTATTCAAGGCATCCAGAATTTTACTCAACTCGTCTTCAAGCTTTTCTTGAGCTTTCTCCATCGTCTCAAAATGATTAAAATTTTTTTATTTTATTTGTCTAGCTCGAGCTCTTATGTTGTATTAGTGAGTTAGGTTCTTATTTGGTGGAGCTATCCTTGAACCTTGAGTACCACAATTACATCATCAAGAATGCTATGCTTTGTGTTTGCTATTTCAATGCATGAATGAAATGTACATTTCCATGGATAAGATCTATATGAAAATGATTTAAATGCACAATATTAAATATGACAATGAAAATGAAACATGGTATGATAATGCAAGCACTAATTAAAATGATGCAAAAGCACAAAGTCAAACACATAAGATGGTTAGATAATCAATATATAACACAAATTGTTCTCTCTTGTGTCCTAATTTTGGGTTAGGTCTATCAATAGGTAGGAATGGCTCTATCTTAGGGTTGGCTTTTTAAGTGTTGATTATATGTAGGGTTAGGTAACTTTGACCACTAAAGGTTCTCAAATTATTTCTTACATCATAGTTCATCACAGACTAGTAAGGCATTCTAATTCTCACCCACCACAGGCTACCAATGAAAAGAATTCAATTTGAATGAGAGTATTTCGGTAGCCATTATAGAGATTATCATCTCACGAGAGTGTAGGTACTTTACTCCTTCCTAAAAGGGACGGAGCTTATGTATAGAACTCATATAATGTAAATACATGTAATGGTGTGTGTGAAGGAACATAAAAGTTTCATGCCCTAAAAAAAAGACAAAAATATTAGTAAACAGATAACACAAATCATTACAATTTAAAACCATTAGACCAAAAAATAGGATAAATTTAAAAGTTCATGGCTTAACTCTCCATGGCTGTCTCCAGTGGAGTCACCAAACTGTCATAACATATAGATCCGTAAATCTATAGCTAAACTTAACAAATGGAGTCCCCACTAATCTTTTTTAACTAGGTGTGATTGGTCACCTAAGGAATCTATCCTCATAAGAAAGTCCTAAGCTTGACTAAGGGTCATTAAAAGAATAGGTTTGGGTCTACTAATCAAAATAGGGTTCGAGAGTTCGGTTACATGTAGGAAAGGTTATAGCACCCCCATATGCCCATCCAAAGGATGGTACCATTTTAAATTTATTCTATGGTCTTGATTATAATGGTTTCAAATTTTTATGTTAAAATATTGGAAATAATTCTTAAGACCCTCTATCAATTTGGTAGAACTTTTAAAAATATTTTCTCACCTCAAGAGTATTCAAGGATCTCATTTGTTCTTTTGAAGAGGCTTCGTCATTGAAAAAAAAGTTTAATCATTTTTATTATTTTATTATTTTTTATTAAAAATATATCTAATTATTCCACCATTGGGACCTATTTAGAAATTTTTTTTATTTTTTTTATTTCTAAATTTTTCACCATTTGGGTCAATTTAGAAAATTTTTATTTCTTTGAAAGAAAATAATATGACAACTATATTTTTATTGAAATTTCATTTAAATTCTTCCACCATTTGGGACAAATTTAAAGAAATTTCTCACCTAGAGATTTTTTAAGAAATTTATCATTTGAAATTTCTAAGAATCTCATTATTGGATAATGGTAAAATATTTTCAGCAAAAAAAAGTTTTTGTTATGTTTTTATTTTTTTGTTTGAAAATAAATACTAATTATTGTTATTGAAATTTTATCTAAATTATTCCACCATTTGGGACAAATTTAGACAAAATTCCTCACCTAGGAATTTTATAAAAATTTACCATTTGAAATTTCTAAAAATTCCATCAATAGATAATTATTATTTATTCTCAAAAAATATTTTATTTTTTTATTTTTTCTCCCTTTTTTAATCATATAAAAATACTAAAAATACCAAAAAAAATAAATAATATAAAAAATAAAATGCAAAAAATTTGGCTCAGCTTGGTAAAGTGACAAGAGATCAGCTCAGCTACAAGCACAGATAGTGGCTCAAAATGCGGCTCAAAGGGAAATTGGCTTGGCTCGACTCAGCAATAGGGACTAGTTGGGACGCGGGTCTACGGATCGAGTTACGATCGGGTCGGGTCACCCAAATAAAAATATGCAGATCTTGGGGGTAGTTTAATGCCAAAACAACGTCGATTTGAGAAGGCTATAAAAGGCCAAATTCTAACTTTCTGCTTGGATTTCTCTTCCCCCTTTCTATCTTCCCTTTTCTTTTCTCTCTCTCTCTCTAACCCATATGAACTTCAGTTGAATCCTTCATCGAATTTTGGAAATCCCATTTGAATCTAGGTTGGTTTGTTCGAAGTTTGTCGAAAAATTTAATCGGTACTAGAATCTTCCACTAGATTCTAGAAAGCTTGCCAAAAAATTCAATCGATGCCAAAAAGTTCACTGAAAAATTCAATCGGTGCAAAAAAATTCCCCGAAAACTAGAAAAATTTACCAAAATCTGAGAATTTTCCAAATTTTGTCAGAAATCTTCAAAATTCTTTTTGATTTTTGCTGACCTTTCTGCTTTCTATCATTTTTTTTGTGTGATCACCCTGATTTTTGTATTCTGTGTGTCCTTTACCTCTAATATGTATAGGTATTTATAGGCTATGTTAAGAAGAGTTTTCTGATCAATTAGGAGTCCCTATTCGATTGGGTTTCCATATTATCAGAAAACCTAAGATTTATCTTCAAGAAATTAAAACCAATTGCAATTCTATTAGTGCCTATACATGGTAGAATTTGCATTTTTCCCTTTTTCTTTTAGCTGTTATCCCATTATTATCTTAAAAAAAGCTAAAGATAAATTAACTAAAAAAAGAAAAAAAAAGAAAAATAAAATAAATAATAATAATAATAATAATAATAATAATAATAATAATAATAATAATAATAATAATAATAATAATCATATATAAAAATAAAAATAACATACAATAAAATAAAACCCATAAATAAATAAAAAATAAAAAAAATAGTTGGGCCTAACTTCTTGGACCCTATTAGGCCAAGCCTAATGGGCTTAGTGATGCCAAAATTGATGTTTGAGATATGGAGATTAACTGCAAACAGAAAAACTTATAAAGAAAACAACTCACAAGGATTTGAATAATGACACAATATGATTATTGGATTAAAAGGGATAAATATACCACAATCGACTGCCATATATCATCCTTTTGATCATCATAAGCTCATTGCCAATCGGTGTACGTAATTGAAATCTTACGACGAACAATGGCTCTAATATGAGTAGCCATCTTGGCAACTCTTTCAGACATAGGCTGCCCATTGTGATTGAAGTCAACGTAAATTTTTGTGTCACTCACTGTAATTTATTTATTTGGGCCCCTTCGCTTTTTTTTTAGCCTACAGGTGTGTCTTTTGCATGTTCAATAGAAAGAGAATGATGTTGTTTAGAGTCCATAATACCTGTGATTTTGATCATAATTATACAAATTACATAAAATGATCATCTAAATTTAACACTATATGTAACTAAATACAACCAATACCATACTATGTACAGAAACACCATTTGGCAAACCAATCAGCAATGTGCTTAGACACACCTTTGAGCAAACCACTCAAAAACACCATTCAGCAAACCATTCAAAAACACCATTTAGTAAACCATTTAGAAACATCATTCAGTAAACCATTGAAAAACACCATTTAGTAAACCATTCAACATACAATTTAGCATACCAATATCATACAATACCATTTAGCAAAACAATATCACACAACAAGGTTCAGCAAATGACATTATTAACAGAAAACTACACAAAAATAGCATACATGCAATGATAGGTGCTTGGATGATTATGTTTATAGTGAAATTAATAAAAATATATATTCATATGTAAATAGTAAGAAACCAAAAAAAAAAAAAATAGCTCTATCAAATAATATAAATAATATAGTAAACAAAAATTATAAAAGCATATTGATAAACAGAGAGGTGTGCGCCATTGATTTGTTGAAGGTCGATGGTGATTATAGGGATAAAGAAACCAAAAGTCTTATAAAAATGTGTTTTTGGGTTTGGTTTGGTTGATTAATACAGCTTTTAATCATTCTATGTACTAACAGGTTGTGATTTCGATGTCCAAGATAACGAATGAATATAAAATTTATTATTAAAGGCATTTTTCTCAAAAAATACCTTCATAATTCTGAACAAAAATCATTGAAAGCGCTTTCAGTAGAAAATTGCCTTCAATAATTATGTACAAAAATTCAAAAAAAATTAGTGAAGGGGTTTGTTCCCAAAAAATACATTCAATGAATATGTATGTAAATTAGAATGAATTAGTGAAGGCATTTTTCTAGAATAAATGCCTTCACTAACCATATTAAATTTTGAGTTGTAGGAAATTGAAGGCGTTTTTTTATTGGAAAACGCCTTTAATAATCCCAAAAATTTTAAAAGAAAATTATTGAAGGTGTTTGTTCTCAAAAATTGGCATCAATTATTATGTATATAAATTAGAAGGAATTAGTGAAAGTATTTTTCTAGAATAAATGCCTTCACTAATTGTCTTAAAATTAGAGTTACGGGAAATTGAAAATATTTTTCACTGGAAGATGCCTTTAATAATCTAAAAAATTTTAAGAAGAAATTATTGAAGGCATTTGTTTTCAAAAAACACCTTCAATAATTATGTATGTAAATTAGAAGGAATTAGTGAAGGTATTTTTCTAGAATAAATACCTTTACTAACCATCTTAAAATTAGAGTTATGGAAATTTGAATGCGTTTTTCACTGGAAAACCCCTTTAATAATCCTAAAAATTTTAAGAGGGAATTATTGAAGGTGTTTGTTATCAAAAAACTCATTCAATAATTATGTATGTAAATTGAGTTATAATGAGTGAAGGTGTTTTTCTAGTATAAATGCCTTCACTATCCATCTTAAATTTTGAATTATGAAAATTGAAGGTATTTTTCACTGGAAGACGCCTTTAATAATTTCAAAAATTTTAAAAGAAAATTATTGAAGGCATTTATTATAAAAAAATATCTTCAATTATTATGTACGTAAATTAGAGTGGATTAGTGAAGGTATTTTTCTAGAATAAATGCTTTCACTAACCGTTTTAAAATTTGAGTTGTAAAAAATTGAAGGTGTTTTTCACTGGAAGACACCTTTAATAATTTAAAAAAATTTTTAAAAAAATATTAAAGGCGTTTGTTCTCAAAAAATGCCTTCAATTATTATGTACGTAAATTAGAGTGAATTAGTAAGGCATTTTTCTAGAATAAACACCTTCACTAACCATATTAAAATTAGAGTTGTGGAAAATTAAAAGTGTTTTCACTAGAAGACATATTTAATAATCCAAAAAATTTTAAGAGAAAATTATTAAAGGTGTTTATTCTCAGAAAATGCTTTTAATTATTATGTACGTAAATTAGAAGGAATTAATGAAGATATTTTTCTAAAATAAATGCCTTTACTAAACGTGTTAAAATTTGAGTTGTGAAATATTGAAGGCATTTTTCACTGGAAGACGCCTTTAATAATCTAAAAAATTTAAAAAAAAAATTATTGAAAACGTTTGTTCTAAAAAAATACCTTCACTAACTATCTTAAAGTTTAAGTAGTGGAACATTGAATGTGTTTTTCACTAGAAGATGCCTTCAATAAATTTTTTCAATAAAAAAAATTATTAAAGGCATTTTTCTAGAATAAACGCCTTCAATGAGCCTTTAAATCTTTGAAGTGTAATATTAAAGGTGTTTTGTAATATTAAACATCTTCAATGAACCTAATCAATTCTATTATGACTCTATTGATGGCACCTATAATATATTCAAAAAATATATAGAAGGAAGTTATTGAAGGCATTTTTCTTAGTAAACTCCTTTAATAATTCGGTTTAATAAAATTGTCCCAAAACTTAGCACATCTAATAACCAACTTGAAGCTTTATTTTCATTATTTTACTATTTCTTTTTACAGACCAACTACAATTTACTCTTTTTTCTTCAGCTTTTGCTATTCGAGCATTGTGTTTTAGAACCCTATTTTTTAGTATTCATTAGTTATTTAATGATATTTTTACTTAATTCGACTATTCTTTCAGCTTTTGCAATTGGTGAATTTTTTTTAGTTTAAACAATTTTCTTCAAAACCCATTTTCCTCAAATATCCATTTGTAACCCATCATCCACTTGTCTTTCCCTTTCATTTTTTTTCCTTTTTTAGGTTTCCTCTGTAGCTGTTTTACCTTATTTCAACCCTAAACTACAAAACCTCTTGGGTACTATCTATGTTAACAGTAAATTTTAACATTCATAATATCAGATACTTGATAAAAACTTTATAACAAGGAGTTCTCATTTTTTGAAGTACTAATCTTGTTATTATCTTTTGTTTAAAACATAGTAAACTTTTGTATTTGACATGTTTGTTTTCATATAAATTATTTATATACATTTGGTATGATAATGTAGCAAGTACTAAATGGATAAGAGTTGGATCAAAAGTCAAGATTAAGTCAAGAGTACAGGATGGAGTGGAAAATTTTTTTAATTTTGCATTTGAGAATACAAGTGAAGATAATATGATATTATGCCCATGTGTGAAATGTGCTAATATAGATTGGCAAATGCGTCAAGTTGTTTTTGAACGTTTAATTTGTATTGGATTTCTCCCAAGATATGTTAATTGGTATTTTCAAGGAAAGTCTGTGCTGTCAAAGTCTTCTTCTAAAGTTTTTCAACTTCAAGGGCTCTCCAACACCAACATAATCCTTTTATAGCAGATGACATTGAAGGCATATTGCGAGATGCTTTTAACATTTATAACCAACATTTTCATAATATTTCTCCCAAAAATGATGGATTTAATTAGTCTAATATTGAAATGAATGAACTTGGTGAACTTGGATAGGTGTAGGTGACCAACAACCTAAAAGAAAAGCATCAAAGTTTTATAGGTTGCTTGAAGACATGAATGAAGAACTTTATAAAGGCTCGAAGCATTCAGGGTTATCTTTTTGTGTTCGTCTTTTTCACTTGAAATGCTTATGTGGATGGACAAAAACTCTCTGACTTTATTATTAGAGTTTATGAAAGAAATGTTTCCTTTGTAAAAATCCCTGAATCTTATAAGGAATCAAAGAAGATGATCAAGGATTTAAGTCTTGGATATGATAAAATTCATAGTTGTCCCAATGATTGCATGTTGTATTGGGGTGATAGAAAAAATCAAGAATCTTGTCATGTGTGGTATTTCTTGTTGGGTGGACAAAAACCTCGATGAAAGGTTGAATGAGGATAGTGATGAGGTCAGTGTCAAAAAGAAGCCTGTTAAGGTTTTACATTATTTTTCATTAATACAAAGACTTTAATGACTTTTTATGTCTTTCAAAACTACAGATTCAATAAGGTGGCATCATGAGAAGTGGTCAGATGATGGATCATTGAGGCATTCTACAAATTTTTTGGCATGAAAATCATTTTATTCTAGGTTTTCAGACTTTGCATCTGATCCTTAAAATATTATGCTTGGATTAGCATCTGATGGATTCAGCCTGTTCAAAATGATGAATACTTCTTATAGTACTTGGCTAGTTATATTGATTCCTTCTAATTTACCATAATGGATTGCTATGAAACAATAGTCATTTATATTGTCTATGATAATTTTTTGGAAAAAAGGTTTGGGTAATGATATAGACATCTATTTATAACATTTTATTAAAGAGTTAAAGTAATTATGGGAAGGAGTTGAGACCTAAGATGATTTAAAAAAAGATAACTTCAATATGCGTGCTACTTTATTATGGACTATCAACGATTTTTTACTTATGCTAATTTATCTGGTTAGAGTACAAAAAGTCATTATGGTTATCTATGTTGTGCTGCACAAACATGTTCAAAGTGATTATCTAATGGTAGGGAGTTTTGTTATATGAGACATCGTCGATGGTTAAATAATAATCATCGATTTAGATTCCATAAACATCTCTTTGATGGAATTGAAAAGTTGAGAAGATCACCTTTACCCATTAATGGGTCTAATATCTTGTCAAAGTTAAAAGATATCAATTTCACTTATGAAAAAATGACTCCATCAAAGAAAAGAGTGAGGGACATCTTTGAAAGTGTACGGCTTCATATTACACAAGTTGGTGATACTGATACTAATATTAGTGATCTTGATGTTCAAAGTGATGAAGATGATGATGAAAAAGATGACCCTAATGAGTTTGAGTTATGAAAAAAAAGAAGTATTTTTTTTGAGTTACCTTATTGGGAATATAATTTATTATGCCATAAATTTGATTTGATGTACATAGAGAAGAATGTTTGTCAAAATTTTTTTGAGATAATTCTTAATGTGAATAGAAGATTAAAAGATGATTTAAAGAGTCGACTTGACCTAGTTGATATAGGGATTCGCCCTAACCTTCATCTGACGTTGCTTTTTAATGGCAAATATCAATTGCATGCTACTTATTTTGAGATTTCTAAATCTGAAAAAAATGTGTTTTGCAAGGTTTTGAAAAATGTCAAAGTTTCGGATGGCTATACGTCAAATATATCGAGATGTGTGAATTTGAAGGAGCAAAAACTTTCTTCATTCAAGTCACATGATTATCACATTTTGATACAAGACTTACTTCTAATTGCTTTACATTCATCAATGTCAAAGTAAGTCACTTCTATGGTAATTGAATTGAGTAACATATTTAAATCTCTATGTGGGAAATTTATGAATGTGGAATAGCTTGACAAACTTCAAGATCGAGCCGCGATTAGTTTATGCCATTTAGAAAAGATTTTCCTTTCAAATTTCTTCACTATTATGATGTATTTGGTTATCCACCTTTCATATGAAGCAAAAGTCAGTGGGCCAGTTTATTATGGATGGATGTATCTTATTGTAAAGTATTATTATTTAATAGATTGATTAAGATTTTATTAATGATCATGCCACTCTAGTTAAAAAAATAATAACTGATGTTTTATGCGATAGGTTTTTAGAGAGGTTAAAGTCTTATTGTCGCAACAAACACTATCTGAAAGGTTCTATTGTTGAAGGATATTTAGCAGAAGAGTGTATGACATTTTGTTCTTGTTATTTAAAAGGTGTTGAAATGAGATTTAATAGACCATCAAGAAATGTTGGTATGCAGCAACATGACTCTACCTACAGTTATCTTTTTCAAAGTTTTGGACAACCAATAAGCAAAGCTGAAATGGTGGAGTTAGATGATAAATCTTAGGCACAAGCATATCGATATGTTCTTTTCCATCATGATTCTATTGAATCGTATTGCACGTAAGTTTTTTAGCAAGAAAATTATTCATTACATTAACCATAATTTATTGTATTTTTTTTATTATTAATACTTTATCATGATGCTTTGTAGTGAGTATAAAAATAATTTGAGAGCTCCTGCACATTTTTTATGATCAAACCCTTAAGAGCTTGATAAGTTGTTCATAAAACACTTTCATGAATGGTTAGAAGCAACTATAAGTAATGCCATACTTCCCTTATGAGAAATCTACACAGAATGCTTATGGTGTAATTAACATTAATAACATATATATATTTATTCCACTTTTATAGGTTTGGAGTTGAAAGCTTGTTAGTGAAGAGGTGAAGTATCTTTCACAAGGTCCGAATAGGATTGTGAAATGATACAAAGGTTTCATCATCAATGGATTTAGATTTCATACTAAATCCCATGAGAGATTTAGCAGTACACAAAATTCAAGAGTTATTGTTACTTCATCAACTACTAGCTATGCTAGTGCTAAAGACACAAACCCTTTAAAGGGAAATGTTTACTATTATAGCATGATTATTGACATCATTGAGTTGGATTGTTATGGCAAGTGGAAAGTTATCTTATTTCGTTGTGATTGGGCTAATGTGACTAGTGCGAGGGGTATTAAGAAAGATCAGTATGGATTTACACTTGTGAATTTTTTTTTTCAATTAATTCACACTAGGCAACAACTCATCTATGAACCTTATGCTTTTTCATCTCAAGTCAAACAAGTTTTTTTATTTTGAAGATCCTAAAGAATTGGGTTGGTTTGTTGTTCTTCGAAACACACCTAGAGACTTATTTGATATGGGGTTAGGTACAAGACATGATGTTGAACATGGAATTGAATGTTATCCTTTTGCTGAATAAAACTTGGATGAAAATATCTCTAGTACCTACGCTCAGTGGGTCCATGAAAATGTTAATGAAGACATTTATGAACCATGATGAATCATCTATATTTTGTAATTTGAGTGTTTAAGACATAATATAGTAAATGATTGTATGTAATTAATATTGCATTTGCTATTATATATTTATTGTAAGGTAAATCATACATTATCTTTTGATTTAATTAAATCGATATGTTCTTATTGTATCGTAGGTTATGATTTCTTAACTTCTCAATGTCTTTATATTTGTTCTAAACTAATATCTTTTATATATTCACTTTTATGATGTAGATAAGCTACAATACAGATAAATAGATTAAAAGGAATAAATATCAGAGATATTAGCTCAGAATCATCTGCGGCACCTATGATATTGGTGATGGACTGAATCTTTTGGAGGGGAATGAACGTACTATCTGATCTAACTCAGTCACTTCTAACCCTTCAACTGATATTGGATCTGGTAATACGGAAGGTCTAGGTTTAAATAGTATCCTGTCAATTGATTATGTTTTAAATTTGAAGGCAAGTATCATATACCCCATATTTACAAATAGATTATAATGATAAAAGTATTGCCATTTTACAAATTTATTTTTAATTTTTGCAGTTGATAACAATAGTCAACAGAGGACCAGAGGTTGGACAACTTTGAAGAAATTGTTTGCACTACCTTCGAATGAGCGTATTGTAGTGTCTGTAAACTCTGATAGGCAACCAATTGGTGAAGAGGCTCAACTGTTAGCTGGATTTTTAGGCATGCTTGCTTATAATTGAATGAAATTGCCTATTCGTTATGAACATGGCATAAAGTTTTAGCAAAAGTAAAGGTTGATGTTTTAAATTTTATTGAGGTATTAGTATAATTAATTACATATAAAAAATTAATTATTTTAATTTTGGTTTATTGATTAAAACTTTTTTTTTGTATTATTACAGTCAAGATTTGTACTTGAAATACCAATTTCATTTGTGCTTAAGTCATTGGGAAAGAAATGGAAAGATTATAAGCATAATTTGAAGAATAAGTATTTCAATAGAAATATAACTATAGAGGCGACGATGGAAAATCTACCACGTAATGTGATTAGGTGGCAATCTGAACAATTAGTTAGATTTTAGTTGTAAAAAAAAAGAGAGGTACTAATTTATAACTTTGTATAGTAGAATGAAATAATAAAAGTGTTTTATGCTTTAAGTCGGTAATATTTGTATTTCTACGATATACCCAATTATTTTTTATGACAGAAAAGAGAACAGATTGGGATTGGTAGCAGAAAGCAACAGAAATATAGCCACACAAGTGGATAAAAAAGTTTTGCAAGAAAGCAAAAAAAAAATAGTAAGTTTATGTTTTAAACTTATTCCAATGAATGAACTTTTTGTGCCATTAAAAGGTAAATATGCAAATTAACAATTATTGTATTGTTTTAATAGTTTTGATAGTTTTGATAGTTTCAATACATGATATTAAACTTATCAAAAGTTTTGAACTTAGTTGAAACAGATGATATGTATGAAAAAGTTATTATTTACGTCTATGTAGGTAAAATTATAAATTTTTTGTCGATGTTCAATTTAAACAGTTTGGATAGCTTCAATACTTGATATTAAACTTGTCCGATTGATTGAACTTGGTTTCTACGGTTGATATGGGTGAAAAAGTTATCATTTATATTTGAGACTATTTTTGCCTTTAAAAGGCAAAAACACAAATTAAACTTTTGGATGGCTTTCAATAGTTTGAATGACTTCAATCCATGATATTAAACTTATCCAAATAATTGAATTTGGTTGCCATGATCGATATGTGTGAAAGGCCAAAATGCTTTGCGTCTATTTAAGATTATTGTGTTTAAAGGGGCCAAAATATAAATACATGATATTAAATTATTCAAAATTTTTAAACTTGATTGACAGGCATGATATGCATGAATAAGTTATGGTTGATATGTATCATATCAAATAACTTATGTTTTTGTATAGGAGATTGAGATGGGTGGTTAAATTAGACATGTGAAACTTTTTCGCTTAACACACACACAAAAAAAGATAGATCTTACATGAATGTTGAAACATAAGAAATTATGGTAATTTGTAATATCTATTTTAACATAAAGTAAATATTTACTATTTTTAACATATCATCAATTAATCATTAAACTTGATAGTTGTATATGACTAATTTACAGGAGAAAGCGAAAGAAAAAATGACTGCGAGATTGAAGTAGCATCTGTGGTTCTCTCAACATGCAAGAATTAAAAAATCGGATATTCATAGAAGGTGCTGGAAAAGAAAGGCATGGACGGGGTCCGAGGCCTTGGATTGGGTCCAACACCATCTACCTACTATAGATATAGCTCTCAGCAATTTACATTCTCAACAAGTCAGTTTTCACGAGACATTCTGATACTGAGAGAAGAGTTGCAAACTATGCAACAATATTTCCAGCAAATGGAAGCAGAAAGAGAACAAGAGTGTGCCAAAATTAAGGAAGAACATGTAAGAATGGAGCAAGAGCTTGCAAAATTTTAGCAGTTGCATGATCGATTCGATCATCTTATGAATTTTGAGCAACAACAATTTTCAAGAACTGATCTCGGTGGTCCTCCAACTCAGGTATTATATTTAGTAAATATTTATATTTTTTAATATAAAAAAATCATATAATGAAGTGTTAAAAATTGTATGCTATTATTTAGTAGGTTCTTAAGCACGCTAGTGACCAAGGTGAAAAATTCCTTCATCAATTGGTAGCTTTCAAAATGTATGCAGTCATCAATTTCATACATTTAATTTTTATTTTGTTAATGTATTAAAAAAATTTGAATGTTATTATACTAATTATTAAATTGTGTGTTAATTAGATGCATATTTGAACGTGAATTAAGTTTATATTAATTTTAGTATATGAATTTAAGCTCATTTATGAAAATAATAAATATTAACAAAAATTTTTATTTAAAAAACACATTTCTCAATTTCACAACGTTTGTGTTCAAGAATGTCACTAAATGAATAATTTAGTGGCATTTATACCATAAAATAACACTAAAAGTAGTAGTGCATTTGCTAGTAAATGAGCTAAACTAGCGTCGTTTTTGTGATACAAATGCCACCAAAGTAACAACGTTTTTCTAATAAAAATACCACTAAATTAGCGGTGTGTCAAAGGTACAAATGCCACTAATATAGCAACATTTTTCAGACACAAATGCCACTAATATAACGGCATTTTTCAGATACAAATGCTGTTATAAAATGCCATTATTTTTCGTGACGCGTGTATAATCGGCATTCGAACTGACATTTTTTGCAAACATCGTAAATCTTTTAGTGATATTTATAAATGTCATTAAACATAAAAATAAAATGCCACTAAAAACCAAAACCCCTATAGTGCACCCATTCTAGTACTATAAGAAATCTTACCTTAAACAACAATAAAAATCATGATCTAAAGTACTACCTTTGTTGTCACCATAATCCATAATAATCTAAGGTCACATCTCAAAATTGTTGGCCTAAATATTTATATACATGTATTTATTATTGAATCAAATGCTGAAATAAATATTGTAAGCTCATTTTTGCTAGTGGTTTAGTACTTTTTATTGCATTAGATGGAGGTTAATGCACGCCTAGATATTTACTAAATTATCTCATGTTTATTTAGTAGTTAATTATAAAAATTTATTAATTTTCTTAAAAATGCCTAATGAAGTTATATAAATTTATCAATCACAATTTAATTGTTTTGGTGAACACTCTGAAAATAAAATTTTTAATGCATCAAATTGATGTGTGGAATACATCCTTAAGATTGTCTAGAAAAGAAATTAAGCCCAAATAAAATCGAGGAGTACCTGTGATTGTATAAAAAAAAATGAAGCTATCTAAATGTCATTGTGAGATATAAAAAATCTATTGTAGATGCATAAAATAATTTTCCAAAAAGAAAAAATTTATTTTAAAAGATGAAAATTTTTTAAAGACCAATTTAATGTCTTCTTGAAAAAAATTATTACAAACACTTTTCTAACTCATGGTTAGTTTAACATTATTGTTGCGGCTGAAAAAAGTTAAGATTGCAAAAAAAATGCATTTAAAAAGTGTGAAAAAAATATGGTTAAAAATTTTAAGCTTTTAATATTACTGTGAAAAAAAGTTGTAAGTAATTAAAATATTTAAAAATATATACAAAAAATAATAAAATATTAGAAACATAAATATTGTAATTCTTTTAATCCCAAAAGCACTCTTTTTTTTTTTTTTTTTTTTTTTTTACTGCAGAAGCATCTCTTAAGTAGTTTTTTGGTTTGGATTGCAAAACAATACTTTTAAATTGAAGAGCCCATATATATATATATATTGTTGCCTAGCATTGAGATTGAATTAAAAATAATTTTTAAACACAAAAATTATTTTCAACAACAATACTACACTCGATCTAAGTTAATCATAAGCTTGAAAAAAATTAGGATGCCACGCATTATTAAAATTATTATGTGAGCATGTATGAATCCTTATTTTTCATCAAATAGAGAAAACAATTACTTCATGTCATTTTTTTATTCATATTTTCTGTTTTGAATGTCCCAAAATTATGTTCTTTTTTAACATTTAAAACTTTTTTATATATATTTTAAAATTATTTTTTATGATTTTTTTTATTTTTTAATATTAAAAATTATGAAAATTTAATTTTATAAAAGAAATTAAAAATTAAAAATTAGATACATTAAAGTCAACAATTTTTTCTTAAACTACCCAAACAGTTTGGAATGAAAGGAGTATTATTAATGAAGGAAGCTATACATGCTTTCATAATTAATAAGTTGTAATTACTTACGTATCAAATACATCTTAATTTAGCGGACGTATGACTTTGCATGGAGATTTGATTTTATGACCACCAAATCACTTCATCTTTTCCACATATCACTGACGCAAACTATGGACCAAAACTTGCAGCATCTATGTGAACGATTGATACCACATAAAATCCACCCGTCCAGTTAATTACAATCATGCAATTCATTGGACAAAACTCAAATCATTCACGTTTTAGCATAATTGCATGAGTTGCATTAGGTATACCAAATTTGAAATTCCTATCACTCAAATCTACGGCGATATATCTTAAAATTATTGAGGGATTTTCTTTTTGAAAATTGTTATTTGCTATATAGTTTTCGGTTATAGTACGTCGAAAAAGTTGTGTTTATGGATTCAATCGAGTTAAATCAAGCTTTTCTAGGACTTTCAATTCCTTATTCAAGATTCGGTTCTTCCTGTCTACGGAGGCTAGCGTAGCCCCAATTTACTATTACAAATATTAAAATATTTAAAAATGACTGTTATATTTTAAATATATTTTAGATTTTTTTTGTTTTTAAAAAGGAAGTGGCTATGAGCTTGCCTGCACTTGGCATGTTAGCCTTTCAACTTTGGACACGCTGCCAATTTATGACTTATGAGAAAGTTGAAGGACGTCTGGGCGAACACAAAATTTCCTCCAGTAGTTGAAAGCAAGAAAAGTTGCTTTTCTGGCCACTAGGGGTAGTTTTCCTTTGATAGTGGGAAACCTTGTAGTCCTATTGCCTCCCATGTCCTGCTTTTCGCACACAAATTGTACAATTATTGACAATATGAGGACATTAATGCTAATCAATGTCATTGTCTTGCCCTTTCGTCATTAGCACTATATCTTTTCTTTTATATTTGTTATCCAAAATATTTAAATTCTACTAATTAAAATTAAAAATGCGAAGGTCGTTCTGCTTATGGCATTTATAAGACTATACTTACACCAGTTGAGTTGCAAAGGTCTGAACTAATCCTCTTT
This sequence comes from Durio zibethinus, assembly GCF_047325235.1. Lineage (NCBI taxonomy): Eukaryota > Viridiplantae > Streptophyta > Magnoliopsida > Malvales > Malvaceae > Durio > Durio zibethinus. The sequence continues at coordinate 14,138,201 of NC_143178.1, forward strand.
TCTCTATTTCAGACGCCTTCACATGTACCAAACGAAGAGCGTGTTCTATGTTAATTCAATATTTCCTTAAGCACATTATTAAACTTTCTATATTTGTCCGGATAAAATTTAAATTCAAAAGCTCTTAAGTTTTTATAAAAAATTTATATTTAATACATTATTAATATATAAATTTTGTATATTATTAATGAATTAGATAATTTTATTTTATTAATTAATAAATATTAATTTTTAAAATAATATATAAAAATTAATTTTTTAAAAAATTTATTCATTTATAAAATAATATAATTTAATGTATCTCATTAATAAAATTATATCATTTAATTTATTAATAATATGTAAAATATATACATTAATAATTCGTTAAATATAAATTTTTTTCATAAAATACATTTAATTAATGTCTATCAGTACGAGGAACTCTCTTATTCCCCGCAAAAGAAACGATATTAACAAATAATGATCCGAATAAAAAGAGAGAATGGAGAGAGAGTCCTAGAAAGAGAAAGTGGAATAGATAGGCAGGAAGCATTGCTAGTACAGAACATGGGATCACAAGCGTATTGTGACGGGCCGTACATTCTTTAGATCAAAATCACGTTTTCTGCGACATCAAGATTATTTATAGTTGAGATCAGTCTTTTGCGAGTTCATTTTTTCATAGACGGCTCAACGTTTTCCTTTTAGTCGTATACTTATTAGCTTTTTTTAAACATGATCCCATAGGGTTGCACTTCGATGAAGAAAAATTCAACTCTCATCAACTCATCAATCCACGATTCTTAAAATGACCTCAAGTACTCATATTTGTCTATAGGCATCAAAGTCTCGAACACCAATTCTTGAATTCTCATAGGGGCTTTGTAGCCTTGGTTCTCATAATATAATTGCTTTCTGCCATGGTTAGAACCCAACACCATAGCTGTTGGCATTGTAGGCAAGCTCTAGTGCTAAGATTCTGCAGGCACAACATCGAGGCTAGTCAACAGCTAGCCTGGAGCCTTTAGGCTCATATCGTCCCACGAAACTCATTTCTTAGGACCTCAGCCCTTAGCCTCAATTTAGACTGCCCGCATGTATGATGGACACTTAACATCATGCCCGTCTCGACTTGGGTGTGCTACCCCAATCATAGCAACCCTCTATCGATTGACCATAAGGGTCTAGTAGCATGCTGGCCTACTAGCCTACTTATCCCTTAGGCTTGATAGTGCCCCTCCTACATAAACATCATCTCACAATCTTTCTAGCTCAAAGAGAGGCCTGATAGTGCCCCTCCTACACAAATATCATCTCATGATCCTTCTAGCTCAAGAAAGGGAACCAAAGGGCATAGTAAATGCTATCGCCTAACCCTATGGTTCAACGTAAAGGTGCAATATGAGACATGTCGACCCCAATCGTCCTCGGGCTTACCATAACCCAAGGAGATATCGTGCACACTCATGACCGTACAATACCTACCCATATAGACATCACATGTGCCTAGAGGTAGATTACTTCAAACTAGCTAGGGCCCCACTTGTTCGCTAGCTAAGGGAGTGATGGAGAGCTGACACCGATTGTCCTCTTATAAAAAGAATAAGAGCTTTTCCAGTCCTCCTACCAAGAATCGTAATAATGTATGAAATGGGGACACTTTTCTCCCCAGTTATCTTAGGGTTTTTTTTCAGCCAACTCAAGGCCATGTGACCTTCCTCTTGGTCACCATGATTCTCTAATTCTACTCATTGCTCTACCAACCCACTTAAGGGTACCTACACATAGCTTCGACCGATAGCACCCGACTAGCTACTTAACTTTAGGGTGCCCGCTCACTGATTCGCACTTGCTTATGCATCTTAGGGCCTAGGGCTCACACTACTCGCACACAATATCAGCAACATATTTTTGTGCTCATACTGCATGCCCGCTACTCTTAGGACTACTGTCCAGCTAGCATGGCCTTGACTGTTACTCAACTCAGGGTCAGTCATGGCAGGACCGAGGCACACTAGGGCCTGACCATGACATGTAGTCATTTAGGGTATGATCAGTGGAAAATAAAGCTTGTAACTATGTTTGTGGACAATATTCATCCTAGTGGCAATGGAGGAGACTTGTGGAATCTGATCATATAGTATGGTAAAACTCTTAACTTTTTTATTCCACTAACAGAAGAAAAATAATTATGTAATGTATAAGTTTGTAAATTTATTATTACACAAATTTTAAGTATTATTATTATTTTTTATTTAGATATAATTGATGATCGAATGAATCTATCATTTTAAAAATATTTTAGTTTAACTAAAAATTCCTAAAAATATAAGTTCCAGTCTACGTTTTAGAATTAGATTCAAAAGTATGATTATATACGAAAAATATTATAGCATTCCATATCATCCATCCTAAGATAGTACCAATTAATTTTAAATTATGTTAAAGTTTTGTCTAGATGGTCTTTTTATTATGGTTTACTTAATTTAAGTATCTATATATTGGAAAGAATTTTAGGTTTTCGTCACCATGTTATAAAATTCCTAAAACATTTTTTCATCTCAGGAGTGTTCAAAGAATTCCATTTGTTTTTTTTTTTAAGAGGCTCCATTGTTGAATGGATTAATATTAATATTAATATTAATTTAATTTATTTTTTTATTTTATTAAAAATATATCTAAATTTTCTTCCATTCTAGAAATATTTAGAAACATTCGCTCACTTAGAAATTTTTAAAAAAATCTATCATTCTTAATTTCTTAGAATTTCATTATCAAAATTTACTTCATTTTTATTATTAAAACTTATTTTTTTTAAAAAAAAATTTTTAATTCCATGTTGCTTGAGAATAAATGTTAATTATTACTATTAAAATTTTATCCAATTTTGCCACCAAATAAATTTCTCACTTAGAAATTTCAAAAGAATCGTTCTTATTTTTAAGAATTCCATTTTTAGAATAATTTTTGTTTACTTTTAATAATTTAAATTTTTTACTTGACTTTTCTATTTATTATTTTTTTCGTTTGAAAATAATAAAAATATTTTTTTCTTGAAATTTTTAATTAGACTCCACCATTTTGGAGAATATATGAGAAAATCTTTTACCTAAAAATTTGTAAGAAATTAACTGTTCTTAACTTCTTTTTTATTTGGAATAATTTTTTATTTATTTTTAAATAAAATTTTATTTAAATTGTATGATGAAAATGCAAAAGTATTAAATTTATAAATTATTTATTTTATTATTTTTTATTATTAATGAGCTCATTAGTAAAAACATTTAATATCTTATGCTTCTAATTAAATCTTATGCATCTTTAATTAAACTTATAAAGGCACATATATTAGTCTCAAAAAGTTAATTATTTGTTTCTAAATGATTTAGATGCATATTAAATTTCAGTCCTCAATACTCATGGCTAAATCTATATAGTGACCTACTAGACACAAATAAATAAATGTCTATGATTTTACAAATAGAGACAAATATAATTGTTTTTGAATATAGTCTATTGCAAATATTTTTTCCCTTAATTATAATCTTTTAAGACATATATCTGCACCTCTAATTCTAAAATCACAACAAAATAATTTTCATATACTGACGCTTGGCTATACTGATGGTCAAATTTCATCAACAAAAGAGATTTTTACTGACGAATTTTTAATATTGTCAAAATATATCATACTTATACTAATACTTTATTTAATCGTCGGTATAAATAAAATTTTTTCTGACGGTATATGACATCGGTTGGTATAAATATGTTATATACTGATAATTATTAATGTAATCGTTAGTATAGGCTTAAAAGAAAAAAACTATTGGGTTACAAAAAATTAAATAGGATTATTGAAATCATTTTTGGCCAAAAACGCCTCAATAATCCATATAAAAATTTTTTTGTATAGATTATTTACTGATGGCTAAATTTTATTAGTAAAAGAGACTTTTACTGATGGTTTTTTAATATTGTTAGAATATACCATACTTATACCAACATTTTATTTAATCATTAGTATAAATAAACTTTTTCTAATGGTATATAACTATCCATCAGTATAAATATATTATATACTGATAGTTATTAATGTAACCATCGGTATAGGTTCAAAACAAAAATATTATTGGCTTACAAAAAATTGAATAGGATTATTAAAGGCATTTTTGACAAAAAATACCTTTAATAATCCATTCAAAAAATTTTGGAGAAAGAATATTAAAGGCATTTTTGACCAAAAACACCTTCTAATCCACACAAAAAATTTTGGAGGGACAAAAATGTTTTTAATAATCCAAGCAAAAAATTTTGTTGAGAGGATTATTGAAGATGTTTTTGGCCAAAATGCCTTCAATAAACCCTCATAAAAATTTATTAAGGGGATTATTGAAAGTTTTTTTGACTAAAAATGCCTTCAATAATTGTTCATAAAAATTTATTAACAGGACTATTGAAGGGATTTTTGACCAAATCTATTTTTTGATCTTAAAGTTAAGGACAAAGGATCTTTGTCATAACCAATTCATAGCTCGCTAGATTCATATCTCATAGCAAAATCCTCCTAAAACACAACATGCTGGTGAGTAACTAAATACAATATTTATTCATGCATAAAAGCCCATTTAGGATATGTGATATAAAAATGAAATAAATTTACAATCTTTTTAGCCATTTGTTTAGTTGTTTCATTCCTATACATTCCATTTTTTTACATATGTCATTTTTTTCAAACTTCTTATCTTGGTATTTCGTTGCCTGAGCTAGATGTTTCTTGAAACCATGTGAAAATATAAGTGTCTAATTTTCATTAAATGAAGTTCATAATCTTAAACCATGAGTAGAATAAAGGCATTTAAATACTTACAAGTTCATGCTTCACATTTGCCTAAGTCTTTTTTGATGTTTGACGGTGATACACTTGTCAGTCCGATATTTTCTTTTGTTGTTCTTTGATTTTTTGCAAAAAAAAAATCAATCACATATTAAAAAACATCTAGTTTGAACAATATATTATAAAAAGCAAAAAAATTCAGCTAATAGATGATCTCAAACAAATTTTGACCACTCTGTCTCACTGAAAACATTTGAATATGTTTTTAGAGGATGAGCCAATAGTTTAACATTCTCAGTAAATGGTAAAATATATTTGGTTGTCAATTTACTTTAAAAGTCTCTAAGTTTTAACTTAGCAAATTACAACACAAGCTTTTTATACTCATATGGGACATCAAATAGCTCCTATAAAATGATTAAATTAAAATATGTCAATACCATTATTGCATTCCATAAACAATGAACAATAAAGATTAACTAGTTTGGATTTGATTGTTATAACTTACCACAACCGAATTCCTTATACTATCATTCTTATCATCTAGAACATTCTTTGAACTAGGGTAGTTAATGGATATAGTTTGCCAAATGACACATCCAATACGGCTAGCCATTTTTGCTTCTCTACTTAAAACATGCTACCCATCTTCATTGAACTCAATATAAATTTTTTCCCAGTTACATTAAGCACTTTACCACGTCCCTTAGATTTTCTCTTTTTCAAAGAGGATGTGCCAATTGAGAGTTCTTCTTCATGTTTGGTAGAGGAAAACATATGTTCTTCTAAAGTCATAATATAAACAAATCTGTACGAATTTATTTATGAAATGAGTTTAGCATAAAATACTAGTAATGCCAAAATACAGAAATACGTAGCAAATACACAAACAAAGTATACGTTTTTATCACAACAAACATAAGCGTAGACATAAGCTATAAGCTAACTATAATTTAAGACATAAGACATAACAAACATATGATGGTTTTGCTTATTGATCTTTTGCATAAAACATAGCGAACATAGCAAATAGTTTATTTTGCATATTCATTCTATGTTGATTTAATAGCTAGATCTTTTGCATATTGATGCAGGACAATATGGAAGATGGTTTTGCATATTTATCTTTTGCATAAAACATAGCAAACACAACAAATAGTTGTTTTGCATATTCATTTTATGTTGAATTAATAGCTACATCTTTTGCATATTGATGCATGACAATATGAAGGATGGTTTTGCATTTTGATCTTTTGCATTACACATAGCAAACATAGCAAATAGTATGTTTTGGTATTCATTCTGTGTTGAATTAGTAGCTACATCTTTTGCAAATTAATGCATGACAATATGAAGGATGGTTTTGCATATTGATTTTTTGCAAAAGACATAGCAAACACAACAAACAATTTATTTTGCATATTCATTTTATGTTGAATTAGTAGCTACATCATTTAAATATTGATGCATGACAATATAAAGGATGGTTTTGCATATTGATCTTATGCATTCGCATAGCAAAACAACTATTTTGCATATTCATTCTATGTTGAATTAGTAGCTACATCTTTTGCATATTGATGCATGATAATATGAAGGATGGTTTTGCATATTGATCTTTTGCATTACACATAGCGAACACAACAAACAATTTGTTTTGCATATTCATTCTGTGTTGAATTAATAGCTATATCTTATGCATATTGATGAATGACAAAATGAAGGATGGTTTTGCATATTGAACTTTTGTATATGACATAGCAATCATAGTAAACACAACAAATAGTTTGTTTTACATTTGTGTTGAATTAATAGCTACATGTTTTGCATATTGATGCATGATAGTATGAAGGATGCTTTTTGATCACAACTTGATTAAAATAATAATATTAATAAAAAAACCTAATTAAAAAGTGGCATTGCAATGAGAGACAAGAACAACATAATCCCGATAAAAAAGAACAATTAAATAGTCATCACACCACAAAAAAGCACACAAATCTTGATGGCAAATTATTACTATATTATACAAATGGACAATAGCTTAAATTAGAGAAAGACTCCAACAAATTATTAATTGCTTAAAATTATATACAGAAATTCATAAATACACTATTTATTGCTTAAAAAAAAAGACTTACTAGAGTTAGGCTTGGTGATGATGGTGATAGTTTAGGCTCGACGACGATGATGGAAACCCAGCGGCAAGGACAGTTGGACAATGGATTAGGGGTTTTCTGCTTCAGGTGCTTCATTTGCTAGTAGAGGTTTTAGGTGTTATAAATGGAATAGTTAAAATCGAATAGGGTTTATGGCTTAAAATATATCAATTAGTACGTTTCTTTTAAATAAATGCAGTAATTAAGTTGATTAATTTTTTAAAAAGATCAATTACTATGTTTGTTTTAAATAAATGCAGTAATTGAGACAAGTAAATTTTTAAACAATCAATTATTATGTTTCTTTAAATAAATGTAGTAATTGTTCCTCTTAGATTTATCAAAACATGTTATATGTTCAATTACTATATTTTTCAAATAAAAACACAGTAATTCTGTCAAGTTTTGTTTTTAAATAACAATTACGGTATTTATTTATTCATTACGTAGTATTTGATTGTTGTAATATTTTTACAACATCATTAATTATTGTCTTTATTTAGAAACAACGCGTTAATTGTTTATTTTTATTTAAAAAAAAAAAATCAATTACTATATATTTTTTTTATCTAGATGCAATAATTGGTACAATTTAAATTTTATAATAATATAAAATCCTTCGTTCTTTTGAATATAAAGGCACATTTGTTATGTTTATTATTTTAACAAAATATTATGTTTGTTATGTTGTCAAGGATATTTTGGTAAAAATATATGATTTAGTAAACATAGATTCCCCCCAACCAAACATAGGAATCTGAAAATGGGATGCCTTGAAAATCACACTTTCTCGAATATCATACTTTTCATATGAATTTAATATTCCTTGAACCAAATGCTTTTTTATGGGTATTTTCGTAATTTGACCCTTTTAAGATCAATTTTTCATGAAATGGTCCATATCATGTTTTTAAATTATTTTACTATTTTTGGTGAATTAAAAACCTTACTTGCACCTCGAAAGGTGTGAAATTACTGAAATACCCCTTAGGGGTAATTTTGTAATTTGACCTTTTCAAGGTTGAATTTTCACAAAAACTTTCAGATCATGATTTCATAGTATTTGAGGATATTTGGTGCTTTAAAATCATAAAAATGAAGAAGGGATCTTGGTTTTCTAGGAAAATGGCATAGAAATCGAAAAACTTTCTAATGAGGGTAGATTGATCTTTTCACATGGTTCTAGAAGCATTAAAAATCCAATCTTTGGTCATGAACATTTTGAACCATGGGATGATCTTGAGGGGTTGGATCCAATGATGAAAGGTGGCTTATTGCAAGAAAAAAAAAAGAGAAATGATGGCAATTAGATGAAGATTTGATCTAACGGCTTGCATGACTTTTGCATGAGATACTTATTCTTCATTAAGGGGTTGGAAGAGGAAAGGGGACTGCTAGGAATTCACATGAAAAACAATGGAGAAAAGGAAAAAATAGAAAAGAAATTCTTGGAAAGCTTTGTGGAGGTATATTTCTAACCAGTATTTTTCTTTCCATTTCTTTGCATTCCATTGCATTTCATATTGTTTACCTATCCATTGTATTTTTTGTTTTTTGTGAAGAAAATCCATAGTTTTCATCTCTTTTAACCTTAGCTTGAATCAAGTTCTCATATAACTAGACAATAGTTTGGATTTAAACTATAAAGATCAAGCAAAAAAAAAATCATATATCTATCATTTATAGCCATTATTGGTTTGGCTAAGCATCATCTCACCATGGTCGAACTTCCACTTGCTTTTCCTTTAATGATTTCTTTGCTTCCAATAATGTTTATGATGATTAGATTGTTATTCTACTTGTGATTTACATGAATTTTGTTTAGTTTAATGGTGTATGTTTGGTGTTTGGCAATATATTTTTGTTTTCATGGTTTCTTCATTTGTTAGTTTGTTACATGTTTGAGAAAATTTCTCTTATGATATTAAAGTCTTAATATGATGATTTTATAAATGATTGATGCATGTTTTGATCAAATGAATGGTTATGAAATTGTGGATATGCCATGAGGTGGTTCAGTCAAGCCATTCCCATGCTTGGTTGAAACCTCCTAGGGTGTTCTTTGCTTACTTATGTTCTTGCATGATTCTTCCAGTTCTCAATGTGTTAGCTTAAAATTTCCATGAATAGAATGTTAGTTTAGTAGATTTTTGGTGGTTTTTGTGTTTATTTGTATGAGTTTCAAAACCAAAATGGTGGAACATGTCTTGAAAGTTTAAAAAATCTTAATGTTTAATCAATTTTCATTATATTGTTGCATACATATTTAGTTTTTAATATAGTTTAAAAAATTCCTAGATTTGTAATAAATTTGTCTTATAGTCATGTATTTTTCATGTAGCAATATTTACATTATTACTAATGGTATTTTTGTTAATTATTTTTGTCATATCATTTTTCGTGATACCCCAAACAACCATGAAACTCCAAACCACCACCCAAACTATAAATCCCCATCCAAACCCTAAAACCCAAATCGTAAATCCTAAACCAAACCCTAAACCTCAATGAAATCCATACTTTTTCATTCATATTCAATCATCATGCTTCTATATTATTACTATGTTCATGCATACATACATCGATTTTATAAACAAAATTTCTTTAAAGCGAAGTGTTTTAAAATAGGATGATATCTTAAATAAATGTAGCTTTTGAGATCTAGCCTAACTATAGGGAAATTCCCAAAGACTATTATTTATGTAGGGTATTATCTTGGTTTTATGGGACAAACTAAAAATTCCTAAGTTAGAAATATTTTTGAAACTCTACCTAAATGTATAAGAGTAGAAAAGATGTCAATACATAGGAAAATTTTCTTTTGATAAAAAATAAAATTGTTTTGCTTTTTGAGGAAAAAAATTAAAAGGAGAATTCTATTTACATCCCATTTAATGCTATATACACCTCACTTCTAAATACACCTTAATTTTAAAACTCATTTTCTTATTTATACTAAATACACCTCACCCCTTACTTTCTATTTTCCATTTCTACCATTTCTTTCTTCTTTTTTCTTCATTTTATGAAGTCGTGCTTCTCAAGAAACGGATATTCGAGAGCTTTTGAGTCTGTTCGAAAATGGATATCTGAGAAGCTTCGAATATCCATTTTTGAGAAGACTCAAAGATTCATAAATATCCATTTTGGAGAAGCCTTAAGTATTCTCAGAAGTGGATATCTGAAAAAATTTGAGGCTTCTTGGATTTTTATTTTCGAAAAGCTCGATTTCATTTTTAATCACTAAAAAACCTTAATCATACACTTATGAACTCATTTACTTGATCAGGAGTCCAAATGGATCTAAAATCGATGTTCTCTACATGCATGACATAAACTTGTTCTTTCTCATGAGCATTCAAAAAATCGAGAATACCATTTTCTGGTTTTGCATGGGTAAAATGAAGTTTTTGGTTTTTTGGCCTCAAGACAAAAACATCTTTATGCCTATACATGCTTGAGAAATAACATGTCTCTTCCATTTGCACATATGATCAAGTAAGAATGGGCACATCGATGACTCATGTGTGTGCAAGCATGCTAGTCCAAGTTTAAATACCCTATAGAACATTGACATTGCCAATATCATCAGCAAATTGACAAATTCGACAGTAAGGACATCTAATCTTTTAGCTACTAGTATTTTTTGGCCACCAAGATACTAGTGGCCTAAAACTTAGAGATCCCTTTTATCGTAATTAAGCCATACCTTCGAGAAATCATTTGAAATATTTGGAGATCTTAGCACATCAGATTTATTTATTTTAAGATTAAATGTATTTATTTTATTTAAATTTAAATTAAATGTTATCAAGAGTTTATAATTAAATATATATTTAAAAAATTTATGTATTTTCATAAATATATTTTCGAGAATCAAGATGACTCTTGAAAATCCATTTTTAAGAATTATATTGCTTTCTCAATAATGGATTACTAAAAACACAATATAACTCTTGAAAATCTATTTTTGAGATTTACAATGGTGGTTTTAAGGTGTATAAACTATTTACGATATTTTTGTTATTTACTAAAGATTAAAATTGGTATTTTATGTGGATATTTTTGGAATAAAATTTTTGGGGTGTATAGACAAAATTTGGTGGTGTATTTAGAACACCTCAAATTAAAAATGTTTTGCCTTTCAAAATTAAAAAAAAAGGATTTTTTTTGAATAAAAAAAAAGAAAGAGGAATTAATCTTAAACATAAGAATAAGACAAATTTTACTGAAGTTTAGGGATAATATATAGTTAATTGGTACCATCTTTGACGGGCGTTAATCCTTCCCCGCAGATAACTGACTTTCGAACCCTAAATCTGATTTTCATAGACCTCAATTTTTTCTTTTTATAAAACTTTTAAATCTTTTAAATGTTTTATTAAAAGGACAAAACTTTTTGGGTGGTCAATTACACTCCAAAAAAAGATTGGTGGTGACGCCTCATTTTGTTTCTATTGAAAATGCATTTTAATGCCCTATTTCATTTTTTATTCCCCATCATTCGATGGTCAAGTTCTTTGGTCTTATGCATCGTGATATTCATCCTTGAGCTTTAATAAAAATGGTGCTAACATTAATATTTAAAAATTAATTCATTGAATTTCATTTATTCCCTTCAAAATAATTTTTCTTCAAATCAAATCACTTTGAACTTTGAAAACAAACCATTTTTATTTTTCAATTTTTGAAAACAAATCTAATTATTTTGGATCAAGATGAAAAATAATTAGTATTGAAACATTTCTTTCATTACCTTATATTTAGATGGAATTCCAATAATATTGCTTTACTTTAGGAGTTTTCATAATGTCCTATGAAACTAAGATAATATTTCTCATAAATGATAATCATTGAGAACTCCTTATATTTAGGCAAGATCTCAAGAATTATTTTTACTTGAAATATCACCTAATTTTATTTTTTCAAAAAGAATTTCTTTCCCTTTTTTTAAACATTTTTTTAAAAGCATGTGAAGAAAATGCATGAGTGTAACAAATTATAATATACGATTGACAATTAAAGCGTGAATGACAATATATAAATGCAAGGATGAAAATGACAATTCAAGAATGCTAATTGATGTAACAATTTGTCAAAATGAAATGCAAATGCATGAGAATGGGTTTAGGGTTAGCTTTTAGGCTTTTGATTAGATTTTTAGTTTAGGGTTTGATTTAGGGTTTAGGGTTTAGAGTTTAGTTACAGTTTAAGGCTTAGGATTTAGTTTAGGGTTTAGGGCTTGGTTTAGGATTTAGGGTTAGATTTGGTTTAGGGTTTAGGGTTTGAGTTTTAGGGTTAGGTTTAGGGTTTAGGGCTTGGTTTTGGGTGTTAAGGTTAGTGTAGGGTTTAGGGTTTAGATATAGTTAATATGCTTGCTAATGCTTATAACAATTAATTGGTAATCTTGATATTAAACCAACATGGAATGCAAAGCATGAAATTAAATGACCATGACAAATATGTGACTAAAATATTTTAACAAACACCTAGCTAACTAACCTATGCCTAAATGACATGCTACCATTCAATCAAGCATTGAGACCATAGGAAGGATGAAGGGGTTTTAGCCATGCCTTTGGGAAGGCTAGGCCAAGAACCACCCTAGGTTATGTTAGAACATTTTTGTTGGCCATTTCATCAAACACTTATGAAGCTCATGAAAACTTGCATTTTTATTTCATCAAGCACTTTCAAAACATCTAAAACACTAACTTTCTAATTTTGAATATTTATTCAAACACCTAGAAAACCTATTTAGAGTATTACTTTTTTTGCCAAGAACTTTCACTAAACATGTAGCAAACTAGCCATTTTTAAAATCACTAAACATGTAGCAAACAAGTCACAAAGCAAGGAAATGCATAATCATAAGATTGCATAATCGAAAACTCATCAAAAGACATAATGGCAGCCATCAAACCATTAAAAGAATGAAAAGAATTACAAGGATGAAGATGAAAAATACATAAAAGGTAAGAAAACTACCTAAGAAAGCTTTTTTTCGTAAGAGATTTTTTTTCCAAGAGCTTTTTCTTTTAATGTTGGGATACAAGTTTATATATTTTGTATTTAAAAAGCCAAAACACCCCACTCCACCGTTGGATCAAAATGCATCCAATAGTAGTAATCCTTTTATCTTTTTCTTCAAATTTGGTGCCAAGACTTGCGATATAGGCCATAAAATCATTGTACCTTGAAATCTAATGGCTCTAAAAAGTTATAGCTTACAACTTGGGTGCTAGTGTAGCTATCATAGTGAGAAAAGGCAATTTTACCCTTATTAATGTTTTTAAGTTTTTTCCATGATTTTCCTAAAATTCTATGATCCAATATTTATTTCCATGATTTTAATACACTAAAATTCATCAAATAATATTTAATTATGATATTGAGCTTTTCATGAAAAACTAACCATAAAAAGGCCAAATTACGAAAATGCTCATAAAGGGCATTTTTGTAATTTCACCTTTTTTAGGTTCAATTAGGATCTTTAATACATAAAAACTCATAAAAGAATTTTTAACATAACCTGGAGTTTTTCATAAAAAATGGAGCCCAAAAAGGTCAAATTTAAAAAGTGCCCCTTAAAGTGCATTTTTGCAAATTCATCCTTTTTGAGGTCTAACAAGATTTTTAAAAGTTCAAATCATAATTTTATTAATCCTAAGCTTTAATAGTCCTATTCAATCGTGAATTCCAAGGGTTGAACCTAGTTTAACTAAGTTTGACCATGGAGCATTTTGATAAATTTAACTCAAAATTCAAAATTTCCAAGGATTTCCTTTCTAAACATAATGATGTGAAGAAACTATGTGATCAATGCTAAGTAAACTTGACCAATCTTGATCAACTTTGACTTAAGGCCTCATTAAAGGTATTTTGGTCATTTTACCCTTTTTCTAAAAACTCAAATTTTTGTTTTAGAGTTTTCAAGAATCCAAGTTTTGGTTTGACTCTTACAAAATGCCTTGAATTTGGTCATTTTGACAAAAATAGATCAATTTTTGAACAAGTTTGACTAAGTTGACTTTAAGTTGACTTTTAACTTTTCCTTTTGATTTTTATTATTTTTCTTGCATATCCATTAAAAAATCATTAATTATTCAAAAGGTCCTAAACAACTTAGTCAAGAGCTAAGTCTTGACTTTATAGCATTACAATTGACTAGAAACTACCCGAATAAAATTAAGTGACTACAACTGTCATTCTTTGCATATTTATGAGAATCAAGAATAATATTAACGCAAAAACAACAATTTTGTCCAAGTTTAAGGACTTAGCGTTCTTCTTTTCCTTTTTTTTTATGGATTTTTGAATTTTTGGTTATTATTTTTTTTGGACTTTTTATATTTCGTATTTATTTTGAATTTTTTTGGATTCTTGAATTTTTTATTTTTTGAAATTTTTTGAATTTTTGAAAAACTTCACTCAATAGAGGCTCCACAACTTTAAAAACAAACTTAAAAGCTTTACTCATCAATGGCTTTAAAACTTTGCAAATGAATTTGAAAAACTTCACAACTTTTGAAAATAAATTTGAATGAAAACTTGAATATTGTCGTCTAGAAAAATGCAAAATGACTTCAGATATCACCATCGAAGGGTTCTTGGATGTTGCCATCAAAGAGATTGAAAAATAACTTTGGATATCGTCATTGAAGGGTGCCTAGATATCACCATTGAAAAAATGCAAATGTCTTAGAATATCACCATTAAAGAACCTTGGATATTGCCAGTGAAGGGAATAAAAATGACTTTTGATATCACCATAGAAAGGTTCCAAAATATCATCACTGAGAAGATCCAAATGTCTTCGGATATAACTATCGAAGAACCTTAGATATCGCCACCAAAAAGATCCTGGATGTCATCACCAAAGAGACCATGGATATCACTATCAAAAGATAAAAGCTCAAATATCACCACCGAGAAAATTTTAATGAAATTGAGAATTGAATATTTGGATATCACTACTGAGATTTGTATGAAATACACCAAGATTTGAAATTTTGGAGTTTGAAGACTTAAATATCACCACCAAGAAGTTTTAATAAAATCCATATATTATCACCAAAACATGCAAAAAACTTGGATATCACCATCGAGGAGTTTGAATAAAATCCTATATCATCACTAAAACATACAAAAATCTCGGATATCACCACTGGAAAAATTTTAATAAGATCCATATATCATTATAAGGCATTCAAAAAACTCAAATATCACCATTGAGAGAATTGAATAAAATCATATATCGTCATAAAATATGTAGAAAGGTTGGGTATCACCAACAAAAAAATTGAATAAAATCATATATCATCATCAAATATGCAAAAAATTTGGATATCACCAACAAAAGAATTGAATAAAATTATATATCATCATAAAATATACAAAAAACTTAGATATCACCACCAAGAAGAGAAGCAAATTCAAACTCAGGTACTCGATTATCACCTCCGAGTGATTTTGAAAAATCTTAGATATTCATTGAGAATTTTAAAGAAAACTCAATCACAACATTTTTCTTAATTAGTGCCAACTTTATTTGGCTTAATATCTATGCTGACTAGCTGTATTGGGCTTACTAATCCTATTTGGTGCTAACTTCATTACGCTTAATAATCTAATCTTAATGCCAACTAGATTGGATTTAAAAAATAATCATTGGTACCATCTACATTAGGCTTAAATCTCATAAGTATCAGCTAAACTGGGTTTAAATCTCATTGGTGACAACTAAGTTGGGCTTAAATCTTATCAGTGCAAATAGATCTCAAAGCCCACAAAATGTTAAGTGTTGTTAAGCCCACATTATAGCCTTTAAATGAGGCCTATTTGGTTTTAAATTTGGCACACATGAAAGCCATACTTGGAAAAAATGGTTGCATGAATGAAGTTGCTTGAAGCTTCACGTGAAAGAAGAAAAATAATTGTTGAAAATAAGTTGCGTAGAGGCATGGCATCGTGCATAGATGTGGGATGTGCAAACAAAAAAGTGAAAAAAATTAAAGAAGAAGCAGAAGCACAAAGGCATGCAAATGGAGAATGTAGAACTAGGAAGTAACTAGAGGTAGAAACCGAAAAAAAAGAGGAGAAATGAAGCACATGACAGAAAGGTAAAAAACAAAAAAAAACTAAAGCAAAAAAAAATACTAGCAGCAAAAAGAAGAAAGAACGTGAAGCACAAGGAGGAAACATTGGTAGTATAAAACACAAAGAAAAATAAAAGAAAGCAGCAAAATAAGGAAATAGCCATGAGTAAAGAAAAGCAAAAAAGTAATAAGAAAGAGAAGTAAAGCTCGTGAGGGGCAATAGCTAAAAAACCAAATAGACATGAGCAGAAGAAAAAGAAGTAGGAAACGAAAGAGGGAGGTAGCAACTAAAAAAGTGAAAGAAATATAAAAAAAAATGGTGAAAATTATAGGAAAAGAGAAGAGAAATGAGCCAAGCTGAGCACATACCAAGGAAAGGCATTCAGCAAAATAGTGGAACAAGTAAGAACCAAAAATGATGGTAGTAATAGGAAAAAAAGAGGAAAACAAACAAAAAAAAGGAATTATTAGCAATGTTGGGCATGAAGCAACAAACACAACAATGCATAAGCAATATATTGTAATTATCCCACAATAATAGACAACAATCAACAATTAACAATCAATAACCAACAATGCAAGAAAAATAAAACACATCAAGATTTACATGCAAAACCCTTTAGTATAGAGGGAAAAATCACAAACTACCAAAAAATCTCTACTATCAAATAATAGATATACAAAGTTCTCCTCTAGCTAAAATCAGAGCTAGTCAATAACTAGAGAGACAATTGAAGAAATCTCAGCAAATAGGTGACTCAACAAATATACTTTGGATTTATTCCTAGAGAGTTTCAAATAGGATCTTCACTGTTCAGAATGTAGAACTCTAAATCATAAACTTACTAATAAAATTTCAGCTCAATTATACCACAAATCAACTTTTGTTCAACCAACTTTCTTTCATCCCTTTTCTCTCTATTTTTTTAGCTTTCTTTTTTTCCTTTTTGGTTCCACTCTGTTTCATGCCAAAAAAATAGCCCCCACTTTTTTTTTAGTATGTAAGGCTCTTTTAAGGTCAAAGGTAACAAGGCTTTAGGCCTTTTAATTGGCCAAAACCAATGGGGTTGGACCCTACACTTCCTAATAATCTCCTCATTTAGCCCCATTAGGAGAAGATTTATCATCACAGCAGTTTCTTTTGAAACTTACCTTGGCCAAGGAACCCATTCAGGCCAAGTTACTATAGAGCCCAAACTTTTTCTTAAGAAGTATCTTAGTTAACATATCTGCTACATTCTCATTAGTATAGACTTTTTTTAATAGCATCTGCTATTTCACAATCACCAAATGTAACAAGGGTTTCATTTTCAAAGAAAGTTTCTTTTCTATGGATTATTCTTGAAATGTGTTCATTTTCTAATGATGTGTTTGCTTTTTCTAAAGTCAAATAATTCTTCATGCAATGGATGAAATGAACGCATGACATACAGTGCATGTGATTCAATATTTTTGTTCACATCATGTGCTCGTTTCTAGAAACAAGGTTTTCATGAGCACAATTATCTTCAAACTTCTTAGTTCTAGGCAAATTATTAGTAGTCAAATTATACCCATAGTTGAAATCTTTTCCTCAATTTAAGTATTCCTTCCTTTGTCTTTTTTTATCAATTTCTTTTATCTTGATCTCTCTAGCGAATGTCTACTAATTTTTGCCAAAAAGACCTTTCCTTTTCCTTTACCATTATCATTCACCCTTTATTTCATTCATTTATTCATCATTTATTCATTCACATCTACCAATTCCCATTTATCCATTCATTTATTCATTTTCTGATCCTTTCATTCATCATCATTTTCATTCATTTTCCATTTTTTTTTCATTTTTTTAATTTCACTTTTTTTTTGTTTGTTAAACCTTTGTTTGTTTATTTTTGTTATCCTAAAACCTTTTTTAAATCCTAATTCAAATTTTAGTATGAGGATTACCAGTCATTACCAACAATATTATGCTAAATGCAACACCTTTTTCAATTAAGAAATGAGTAATGGGGATTTGGACAAAGAGAACAAAGGGTATTCATTGTAAATTTTGAGTAAGTTTGGTTGACAAGTAGCTTTGAAAAAGAAAAAGAAGAAATATACAATTTAGTTTAAACAGAGAATATGAACAAGTTTGATGATATCAAGGATTCATTTTCAATTTTTCAAATACTTTCAAAAATTCTATCTCATTGATGGTCTTGATCAATGTTGGCCCATCAACTTGTAATCATGCCCCCTAATTTGATAATGATGACCTATCCTTGTTATTTTTGAACTGAACATACCTTTGCCCCTATATCTTTCCACTTTAAGTTTATTGCCCAATCATTTTTCCAATTTTTTCCTTATACATAAGCCACTATTTCGAGTTTTTAGCTTAGATATTCCCCCATGATCTAGATTGCCCTTTTTTTTTGTTTTCAAACCAAATCTTTTTTTTTTATTTTGTTTTTTTTTTCACAAAAAATATTTTTTAATTGTATTCAAATTCATAGGGTTCGTTAATTCATTTTTATTCATTTATGCCAACATTAAGGCTCCACTAAAGAACGCCTTTTTCACCATATATGGATCTTCCCAATTAAGTGTCCATTTTTGTTTACTATCATGTTGGTTTAGCAATATTCTTTTTAGAACTAACTCTCTTTCATAGAATGCCTATGCTTTATCTTTTTCTCATGTGCCTTTATCAACCTTTTTTTGATACATTTGACTATGATTGAGAATCGTAAGTCTCTTTTCTTCGATTAAGTTCAACTATTCGTAATGATTATAGATGTATTTTGTCTCTTCTAGTTACATTTCCATTAAGGCCTTTAAAGAAGGACTTTCAACTTCAATTGGCAGGACAACCTTCATTCCATATTCCAAAGAAAAAAGAGTCACCCCAATAGAAGTGTGGACTAATGTTCTATATGCAAGCAAAGTAAATGGTAACTTCTCATACCATTCTTTATAAGTATCAATCATTTTCTCCAGTATTTTCTTGATATTCTTGTTAGCAACCTTTACTGCCCCATTCATTTTTGAACGGTAAGGTGTAGAGTTATGATGGCTTATCTTAAACTAAGTGCACACTTCTCTCATCATTTTATTGTTTAGATTGCTAGCATTGTCAAAGAAAATCCTATCGGGTAACTTGTATAGGTAAATTATTTCCTTCTTTATGAATCTACACATAACCAGTTTGGTTATGTTAGCATATGAGGCAACTTCCACCCATTTCATGAAATAATCAATCACCACAAATACGAATTGGTGCCCATTTAAAGCTTTCAGGGTAATAGGTCTAATCACATCCATTCCTTACATAGAAAAAGGCCATAGAGGTGCCAAGACATGCAATGGTATGGAGGAGCTTGAATCTTATCTACGTAAATTTGGCATTTATGGCATCTCTTTGCATAGTTGACACAACCACTCTTTAATGTCAACCAATAATATCTTGCCGTTGCCACTTGTTTGGCTATCATATGGCCGTTGGCATGTGTTCCACATATCTCTTTATACACTTTTTCAATTATTTTTTTTGCTTTCATAGTATTCATACATCTTAACAATACTTGGTCTTGGCTTTTTTTATATAAGATTGCCCCATCCAGAATAAATACCATTGTCAATCTTCTTAAAATCCTCTTATCATTTTTTTATGCACGGTCAAGATATTTTTAATGCTTGATATATTGCATGATATCATGATACCAGGGCTAACCATCAGCTTCTTTTTCTATACTTGCATAATGTGCTAGAAATTTGAGAGTTTGTATCCGGATAGGTTGAATTTCAGTATTTGCATTTAGTTTCAACATTATTAATAATGTAGCAAGAGCACCAGCTATTTGATTTTCTTTTAGCGGTACATGCTGAAACTAGATGTCTTCAAATTGTTTTATCAACCAAGCAATAAATCTTTAATATAATACTAGTTTTGGGTTTCTTGTTTCCCATTCACCTTTCAACTAATAGATTACTAGTGCTGAATCACCGAAGACTTTTAAAGTCCTGATCTTTCTATCTAAGGCCATCTCTAAACCCATAATGCATGCTTCATACTCAACTATGTTGTTGGTGCTGTAAAAAGATAATCTAGCAATGCTGGGCTAATATTTTCCTTTTAGGTATATCAGTAAGGCACTGATACCATGTCCCAAAGCATTTGATGCCCAATCAAAGAATATTTTCCATGTTGTTACCATAGTTGCTTTCTTTTTTTTATTAAAAGAATGGCTATTAAGTTCTTATCTGAGAATTTAAACTTCACTGGCTAGTAATCATCATTAGCCCGATTGGTAAAAAAATCAACTATTGCACTCATTTTTACAACCATCTAAGCCACATATATGATGTCATATTCAAAGAGCATGACTTGCCACCTTGCTATTCTTCCTAATAAAGATAGCTTATTGAATATATACTTAAGGGGGTCTAACTTTGATATCAACCAGGTTGTATGTTATAGTATATATTATCAAAGTCGATGATCAATTTATACTAAAGCATAACACATCTTTTTGAGCTATGAATACTTGACTTCATAATCAATAAACTTTTTACTCAAATAATAGATGGCTTTATTCATAATTAAATATAAGATCAAGGACTTTCTAGTAATAGAGGGCACCAACATTAGTGGATTCATCAAATACTCTTTGACTTTGTAGAAGGCATCATGGCATTTTTCATTCCATTCTCCAATCATGGTTTTTAAGCAGCTTGAAAATGGCGTTGTATTTAGTTGAGTTGAGAAATAAATCGGGCATTTAATCTCCCCAAGAAACTCCTCACCTTCTTTTGTGTACACAAGGTAGCTAGCTTTATAATTGCGTAAATCTTATCAGGGTCCACGTCAATTCCTCTTTCACTAATCATGAATCCCAATAAATTTTTTGATACACCTTGAACGTGCACTTTTTTGGGTTCAATTTAAGCTTATATTTATGCAACCTTTCAAAAAGCTTCTTAAGGTTCTCCATATAATCTTCACCTTTTCGAGACTTTGCAATCATATCATTAACATAAACTTTAATCTCCTTATGCATCATGTCATGGAAAAGAATGACCATGTCCTTCTGATAAGTAGTGCCAGCATTTTTCTATCTGAATGACATGACCTTATAATAAAATGTTCCCTACATTGTCATGAATGTGGTTTTCTCCATATTCTCTTGGGCCATGTTGATTTAATTATAACAAGAGAACCCATCCATAAAGGAAAATACTAAATGCATTGCTGTGTTATTGACCAAAATGTTAATATAAGGCAATGGAATATTATCTTGAAGGTTGGCCTTATTTAGATCCCTATAATCCACACACATTCTCACATGTCCATTTTTCTTAGAAACCAAGACTAGTAATGGCCCATTCAGGGTATTTAGCCACTATTAAAAAGCCAACATCAAATTGTTTTTTAACTTTTTCTTTAATCTTCAATAGCATCTTTAGCTTTAATGCCTTAATTTTTGTTGTATTGGTTTGTAACCTAAGACCAACAGTAGTTTATGTTCTACAATATCGGTGTTAAGCCTCGGCATATCTTGATATGACTATGCAAGTACATCCACATATTCTTAGAGTAATTCCTCCAATCTTCGTTGTTCTTATGTGGAAGGAGGTACCCACATTTACCTCTCTTTTATTCTCTTCATTCTCTAAATTAATCATCTAAATTGGCATCTTATAGAGTTTTATTGTTTTTTCTTTTTGCTATACAAGTTTCATCAAATCAGAAGGCAAGAGTAGCCTTCTAAATCTACATCATTAGGCTTGTTAACTTAAATAAAATTCTAAAAATTGAATATGAAATAATCATCTCGATCATCTATAACATTTAGTATTTAAAAACCTAAAAATTATTAAGATTGTAAGGATATAGATGGGTATTTTGGTAAGAATGAAAGATATATTGTCATGAGTAAAAGAATTGTTAAAAAATTAGAAAGAATAGAAAAGAATATGCAATGAAAAATGCATTTGACATTTTATTGATGATGTTAAAAATAAGCCCACACACACATTTCACCTACCCTTGGGCAAAGGTATTTTGATTTTGGTTTAATAATAACAAAAATAAACAAATTGAGTCTTGCATCTCACCATTAAAAGGAAATAAAAAGATCTCTTTCTTCAACTTCATTGCTTCAACCTCTTCTCTTAACTTCAAATGCATTCTTAATAAGGCCTCTTCTACCTTTTAGGTTGGCACTCCTACCTTTGACACCTCAAGATAAACATACCGTCAAGAACGAAAAGTGTCATAGAGATATGGAAGCACCATTTTACCATTATTCATCTCTTACCTCTTGAGGTGGGCCATTCTCTTCTCTTGTATTTCTATCATAACTTTTTTTCTATTGGTAGTTATTGGTTGGTGTCCTAAACTAAATCTTTCTTTGTTTTCTATAAACTCTAGTGCGTTCTTTATCCTTTACAATGTTGGCCAAAGATTTAGATTAGGATGCCATCCATTTCCCAACATTTATTTAAACAGCATCCCCATAGTTTTTGATAAGTGGGTAACAAGTATGACTTAGCCTTCTCTTATATACGTGGTGTTAACAACTTCAAAGGCAGGAAAAGAGCATTCAAACACTTTTTTTACATTTTTCACATAAAAGATTGATAAAGTCTATGTTACCAATAAGTCTTCTTCTTAGTCCAGGCACACTTATTTTCCATCAACCATAATTTTCACCTTCTAATGCAAAGAAGATAGCATAAAACTTATTGTATAGATCCACAGCCTCCCCAACAAATAACTATATGATGTTGAAATATCCATGACTTGAAATTTGACATTAAAAATGGAAGAGCCTATATATAGTGAAATTTCTATATCCCTAATCACCTCTCTCCTCAACTTATTGAAGGCTCTGACTATCATCTAGTTATTTTTCATATAAGAAAGATTGACTGATAATTTTGCCAAAATAACCTTTGGCATGACGTTAATAGAAGATCTATTGTCAATCAACACCTTTGCCATAGTATGGCTTTTACACTTTGTTGTGATATACAAGGCCTTCACATTACCTCGCTCTTCTAGTAAAATCTTATCATTATCGAATGTAATGAAGTTCAAGGCCATTACACTTCCCATAAAGTGGTCCACCACCTTGACAATATCATGATCTATATAAGCTTAGTTTAGTACTTTCAGTAATGCATTCCTGTGGGGCTCAGAGTTTAGTGATAGAAATAACAATGAGATCGATGCTAGCATTTTGTGAAGCTAATCCACTAGACTATATACACTACACTTGGTAAATTTTAGAAACTTGTATGCTTTCTTTTTTGTCATCGATTTCTTATGCTGCATTATTGGATTCATTGTAATAAAAACCTTTTCTTTATTTTTATTATTTTTTACTACTTTTACTTTTTTTTCTTGCTTGTTTTAATACATTGGATGCATAACATTGTCTACTCTGACTCATCCCTCCAACCTCTGATATGTTAGTAGCATTTTTGATATTTTAATTGCTCAAAGTATTATTAGCACCAAATCTTTAGACTACCACATCACAATCATACTTTTATGGGACTGTCTTGTCACTTTGTAGAGGAACACATTAGGTACATATATGGTTACAGTTGCTTTAGGGTGGTGGATCAATTTTTTTACCACTAGCTTTGGTTCATCATAAAAAATTGTCAAAGGCTTTAGGATGAAAAGCCATCATAAATCCTAACTTGCTACCATGTTCACCACATTTTTTTCTTCCTTATTATAAAAATCAATTATCCGAGAATTCATTAACTCTTGTCCTACTTTTTCAAAGTTTTCACAATATTGAATTAGATGAACCATTACCATTCATGATATTTGCAATTCAAACCTAACTCTTGATGGTCGTCATTGGTCTCAAAGGTAATTGGTTGAATGATATCAGTTTTAACTAGGCAATCATACACTTTCTCCATAGTAGTCCACTTTTTTTACCCATTTTTTGACCTTTTTACCCCCTGATTGCATTTGTTATACCTTTAACATGATTGGATAATAGGTGTTTACCAACATTTGGCTTCATTTGGGTGTTAAAATTTAGCAACTTGGTCTTTATGAATCTTTACAGTTTGTATTTTAAGGTTATGCAATTTTTGAAAGAATGGCCCATATAGTGAAAATGGTATTCACATCAAGCATTAGGGTTGTACCATTTGGGATAAGGTGGTTTGAAAGGTTCAATGGGGATAGGGGCAATAAGGTGGCCTTTTAGAAGTTGTGGGTATAGATTAGTGTAAAAGATAGGTATTGGGTTAATTAGGGTGTTTTGTTTTGGCATGGAAATTTTTCTATTTTGGTGTTGGGTTGTTTTGTTTGGAAAAGGGTTATGTGGTTACTGTCAGGGTGTATTTTCGAACTTTGAATTAGAAACTTGGTTGGTACATCGGTTGTGGAAGGGTGGGTATAAGTATACTGTTCGGGATACCTAGTCTACAAATGGGTAATAGGGTAAGTAAGTAGAATATGGGTGGTAGGGAATGAAAAGTTTGGGTGAAGGGCTTTCAACAATAACAACGTGAGCTTCTAATTTTTTTTTTCTGATGACTGAGGACTTCTTAGCACTTAAGGCCTTTTGCCTATCAATTTTGCCATTCTTGATTGCATTTTCAATTATTTCCTTAGATATTACCATGTTGGCAAAATTTTTGGTAGTGTTGCTTACTAATTTGTTATAGTAAAGGGCTTTTGTAGTGCTTATAAAAAGTACAATGGTTTTTTTTATGTCAGTGATGGTTGAGCCTATGCTACCATGTTTCTTTATCTATGTGCATACTTTTTGAAAGTTTTAGTTACTTTTTTTCACATTCTACAAGGATAACTTATTTGGCACCATATCTTCAACATGCTTATATTGTGTTATAAAGGCTCTAGCCAAATCTTTTTAAGAGTGAATCTTGTTTCAATCTCGTTGGATGTACCGCATTGCTACAAAACCAGTGAGATTATTTTGGAAATAGTGGATCAATAATTTGTCATTATGAGTATGACTAGTCATCTTCCAATAGTCATAGTGATGTTAACTAAGGGTTTAAACTTAGACGAAATAACAAGATCGGGTACCAAACTTGGTTCACTGGCATCGATGCTTCCATATACTTCATGCCCTTTAATTACTTTTAATCTCTTATCCAACATATCATACTTAGTCCTCATTTAAGTATTTTTTACCGATTCAAACATTGCTTTTAGCTTTTCTTACTCTTTAGGTTCATCAAGATTAGGCACATTGATGGGTGAAAAAGAGTAGACCTATGATTATGATTTATTTAAACTGGTAATGGTCTAACAAAGTGTTGGCATAAGGTTGATGAGTTGCCGAAGGTGCCTGTTTGGTATGGGGATTCTAAACACAGGGTTATGTGAACCCTACATATACTGGTTCAACCACAACTATTTCTTCCCTTGCCCCATGTATTTTGGCAATTCTTTTTCCTTTTGAAAGCCCTGCTAATATTTATTTCAATTATGCAAATTGCATATCCATATTTTGCTACATTGCAATAATAGTTTACCTTATTTCTTCGTGGGCCCTTTCCACCTTATCAATCCAATTGGCATTTTCATTCTCCATGACTCTTGAGTGAGCTCATGTATTGTATGTGTGAGAAATCAATTGATCTTGTTTTCTAGGACTCATTATCCTTAAACCTTTTATTAATTACCAAAAGTCATAAGCACATGATGTGAATTTTTATTATTGGCCTTAAAATCCTAAAAAATCCTCCATTATTTAAGTAAGATTTTTGAATATATCTTTTATTTCAAAGGTTTGATGAAAGTATATATACAACCACTATTCCTTGTTTTTAGTTGGCATAAAAATAATATTCAAACAAATGATGCATATCATACAAGTCAAATTGTATTGTTTGTTTGAAAAGGAAAACTCTTAAATTCCCTTCTATATTTAGGATGGGTTATTTAATGATATTTCTTCCACTTTAAAAGCTTGATGAAAGCATATTTACAACCTTTATTCTTTTTCACAAGCTCTTTTAGGCATACTTTTATTTTTAAAACAATGTAAATAGACATTTATGCATAGATAATTCAAGTTAAGAGAAGTTTTTTTCATTACAAAAAATCCAAACTTATACATCATGAATCATTATAGGACTAGGGCCATAGAACTATTGGACTTATACATACTACCCTTTTGCCTCATCCAAGAAATCTAAAAAATGCTAACTATGATTGCTAGTGGGAATGACCATTTGCCTTAAAGATTCTGCCTTTTTCATCATCACCTTGGCCTATCTTACTACCTTTTGAATCTGAGTACTATGGTGGTTAATATACATCTATCTCCCTTGATTCCCAATCTTTCATTACTTTTGGGTTTCAATCTCTTAGTTGCATATTTGTTTCCATTCAGTCTCCCTTTTTCACCATTCTTTGTGTAGGAGGTCCTTGTTTTCTTGTAGCTATAATTCTAGGGCTTTGATTTCTACGCTAAGTGCATCTTGCTCCCCTTGAGTGTCCATATGCCTTTTCTTTTTGCATCTCAATTTTTCTTTTACTTTTTCATTCTCTTCTTGGCTCTTACTAAGTTATTTGTAACAAGTGCTTTATATGAATCTTTATTTTCTTGAACTATTAAAATAGTCTTATCCTTGTTCTCTCGAGCCTTACTCTTCCAGAATCGCACTTTCTCCTTAAGTTGCTCTTTCTTTATGGTGCTTGCTTTTCTTTCCCTTTGTGATTTAGCCAAGCTCTTAGTCTTTGATTTTCCAAGTGTAACTTCTTAAGGTCACTTTAAGCTAAGTCTTTCTTCTTTGTCATTTTTCTTATCCTTCTGTGTGTTTTCGTCATACCTTAATTAGCTTATCTCTATTTGTAGTCTCAAATTTTCTATCTTTATTTTCACTATCTCACCTCAAACTTCATTTTAGCAACCTCTATCTTTGATGGTAGTGCCTTGGCCCACTGGTCGACTAGCTAGACTGACTCATAATCCGATGGATGCATGAGGTCGTTAACCTGCTTGGCCCTCCAAATTAAATACCTAAGAGTTACCTCATCAGTTTATCTTTCTAACTAGGATCTAAATGTCTGCCCCTAAGCCTTCATAATGTTGCACACTCTAGCCATGTAGCCTTTCGCCCCATAGTCAAATTCCATTTGATCTAGCCCTTAGGTTATCGGGATAAACTATTAAGACCCATACCGATGTCTAACCATCAATGGTGCATAGCTAGTGGCTGCCCAAATTCCTAATAATAAAACCCAAGGTTAATCCCCACAACTATAAATGATCAAAACTTGAGGCATCCATAACACTTTCCAAGTCACCCCTTCCCCTTTTAAGCTTCAAAAGAATACTATCCATTGTTTCTTGGAGTGACTTCTTGGCCACTCTTTTATGTTAAACTTGGCCAGAGGTGCTAAGCACTTCATGTAAAGCAATAATAGAGCTCGATCATTTCTTTAGAAGTGACTTTAAAGCCACACATACAATAATTAGACATAACCATTCAGCTTTCCTTTTCTTTTCTTTTGGTAATGGTTCAAAGATTTTATGGTTTCAACCAAAATTGTCAATGAAGGGTTAATCTTTTGCTCTAATTGTATGAAGAAATCAATCATGGAGGCCTCTATGTACCATAAAACTCTCAAGAAGATCACCAAATTGTAGATAGCAAATGCAAATATATCTATAACCTGGCCTTCATTAGAATTTTAGAGAATAACATCTTGTAAGAACATCTATGTTATCCTTTTGCTAGCCTCTTTCTTCTTGTCAATGACCTAACCTCAACCCTAATTAACTTTGCTAACTTTGTCTTGTACCTTGATGGTTTTTATGCTTTCCAATCTACTTTATAAGGCTTAGCCAAATCTATGCGCAATAAAGTAAAGTAATCCTCTACGGTGGGTGTTAGGTCCTCCTTGTTGAATGCAAAGCATCGGTATGATGAATTCTAGAATCTTATCACACCTTTTAGCATTTGATCATCAGGCTTCACCGTTACTATTAAGGTGATGTCTGCATACTTGGCTATGAAGGTTGACTTTTTTTCTAGGTCCCACTGACTCTAAATTCCCTCTAAATTTGTTGTATCTTTCCTTCTTAAGTCCAAATATACCAAATCCAAAAGGCTTGCAACACACCCATTTGTCAAACAATCACCCTTTATTTGTTGCCTATTTTTCGAATGCTCTTTAACTTCCCAAAATGACTTATTAATCAAAGACCCTACTTGAGAATCTTGGAATGCCATGAAAACTTCTACCAACAAATTATCTAAAATGAATATTTTTGATGCTTCATGTCAAGAATGATGCATGAAATAAGCAAAACAAAAGAAAACATAGAAAAATTAGTAAAAAGGAAATTTAAAAGTGCAAATGCAATGTAACAAGATAAATTAACACTTTCAAGCAATTTTTTCTTCTTCTCTTTTTTTTTTTTTCAACATAAGGGATTGTTACTCCTAATTATTTTTATTTTTTCTCTTTTTAATGAAAGCAAGGATGTAAATTATTAGGTTGACTAACAAAAAATTAAATGAGAAAGGAAAGTGGTGTTTTTTCATGTGACTTATTTTGGGTGATTTTTACAAAGAGGGTGTGGCATGGCTCTGCCTAAGGCTAGCTCCTTAAGGTTCATTATGTGTTGGGCTTAGAATTGGCACATCTAAAGATTTCCAAATTGTTCCTCATATCATCATCCATCAAAAACTAATGAGGTACCCCGATCCTCAACCATTACAAGCTTCGAGCGAAAATGGTTAAATTTGAATAGGAGTGTTTCACTAGCCATTATAGAAGTTTATACTTTATGAGAGCATAGCTACTTTACTTCCTTCTAAAAAGGTTAAGAGCCCGAGTATATAGCTTATACATGCAACACAATGTGAGTGTGTACGAAGGAATATACAAAATTTTCACATTTTCCAAAAAATACCCCAATCTTAAATGCTCTACAATTATTAAAAACAAAATAAATAATAACAAATTAAAATAAATGACATGATTAAATTATGCATGAAATGTAAAACACAGACACACTTTTTTTGTTTCAGTTTTTTTTTTTTTTAATTTTATACTCTTTTAAAACAAAGAAATTAAAATTAGAACAATTTTTTTGAATTTTCTTCAATTTTTTGATTTTTTTTTTCAAAATTTTCCACCTTTTAAGAAAACAAAAAAAATTAAAATTAAGGGATGAAGATTAAACACTAATTAGGACCTTTAAACTAAAATTTAGGACAACATGCAATCAATCTTTGGCTTGACTCCAATAAATGTGTCTTTAGAGGAGTTGTTAAGCTATCATGAAGTATAGGTCCAAGAACCCAATCATCGAACTTGGGGAATGGAAAATAGGGCTAAAAAGTATTTTCAATAAAACCCAAAACAAAGAGTAGCCACCAATCTTTTTTAGAGTGTGATTGGCCACAAAATTTTTTTTTCTTTTAATAAAACATTTAAAAAAGTTTAAAGTTTATTAAAAGAACATTTTGTAATCAGCAAAAATTAGAGTTAGGTTTAGGAGTTGATTACATTTGGGGAAAGATTAGCACCCCCACAATGGCCATCAAAGACAGTACCAATTAATTGCATATTATCCTTAGAATTTGATAAAAATGGTCCTATTTTAATGTTTATAGACTAATTCCTTTCCTTCATTTGTTTATTCCAAAAGCTAAATCATTTTTTTTTAATTTCTTTTGTAAGCACATCATTTCTATTATTTTTAGAAAATAAAACATAATTTATTTCGGATCAAAATAAGAAAGTTATAAGTATCAAGACATTTCTTTCACTTTCCTATATTTAAGTAAAGCTTAAAAAATATCTTTAACTTAAAAGTTTTCAAATTGCCCCATAAAAATCGAGATGACACCTTGTATAAATAATAACCGTTGAGAGTCTCCCTATATTTAGGCCAAATCTTAAAGGCTATATTTATTTGAAATACTATCTTATTCACAAACATTTTTTTTTAAAAAACCTCATTTATAAAATATATGCATGTATGCATAAACATAATAACAATATATGATGAATGCATGACAATTAAAGAATGCATGACAATTAAAGAATGCATGACAATTAAAGAATGCATGTGACAACAAAATAAAATGAAATGAACATGCTTGAATGAGATCAAGTTGGTTTTAGGGTTTGGGTTAGTATAAGGTCTAGGTTAGGATGAAAGCTTTAAGGTTAGGGTTTTGGTTTAGGGACTAGGGTTGGGGTTTAGGTTTTAGGATTTAGGATTTAGGTTTTAAGGTTTAGGTTTAGGGTTTAGGTTTTGGGTTTTAGGTTTTGAGTTTTGGGTTTTAGGTTTAGGGTTTAGGATTTATGTTAAGGGTTTGGGTTTAAGATTTGGTTTAGGGTTTAAGATTTGGTTTAGGGTTTATAGTTTAGGGTTTACGGTTTTAGGTTTAGGATTTAGGGTTTAGGTTTAGGTTTAGGTTTAAGGTTTAGAGTTTGGGATAGGGTTTGCTTTAGGGTTTGGGAATGCATGTAACAAAATTACTAAAATGATATTGATAAAAATACAAACTTTGATATATGAAGAATGCATGTAACAAAATTACCAAAATGCTATTGACAAAAATTGCAAACTTTCATGCATGGAAACAAACATATTACAAACTTAAGTATATTTTTAAATATATTACGAACTAAACATGCATGCAACAAACAAAGTAAAATGGATCAAACATCAAAATTTTAGAAACCAAACAAGTTTCGACCAAAGTAATTTATGCAAGAATTTGTTGGCCAAAACATTTGAGACATGTCTCCGTCATTTTGTTTTGAATTAAAACTCATGCAAACAACATAAAATCACTAAAAAGTCTACTAATCTAGCATTTTCATTCTTTGAGAATTTCATCAAACACATAGAAAACTAGAAGAACAAACCAGTAATGCAAGCAAACTTATATGAAACAAGCAACATTTAGCTAAAAACAAAGGAAGAAAGGTTTGGACCAAGCATGAGGAGCTTGGTCGAATGATCCTATGGCTTCCACAGTCCTTCCATTGTCTTATTTAGTTAGAACCTACATCCAACACTCATAATACTATAACATAAAGATATTTTTATCATAAAAAGGAATTTCATCAAACATGTAACATACTAACTAAAAAGGAAATCATAAAGACATAAATACTAGCCAAACACCACATGTAAACTATTAAATAAAAAAAAATGCATTAAACAAGTAATATAACACTTCCAACATCCATACATTTTATTAAAAGCATGAAAAACATACAAAAAGGGCCAAGAGGAGGTTCGGCCATGGGGGATGGGAGCTTGGTCGAACCTCCCAATGGTTGTTAATGGTGGATTTTTTATGTTTGCTTGATTCTTTCTTTCTTCAAAACACAACTATTGATTAGTTGGTTGAAAACTTGGATCAAGCTTGGAGTTAGGGAGGCAAACAACTAAGGAAAAAGTTATTTTCTCACAAAAACACAAAAATTCAAAGAAAAACAATATGGAAACTATGGAAAATGGTATGAATTACTATGAAATGCAATGAAAAAAAATAGAAATTATACCTTTACAAAGCTTTCCCCAAAATTTCCTTTTTTTCTTCATTTTTTTCTACTCTGTTTCATGCCACCAGCTGCCTTCTCCTCATTCAACCTAAATGATGAATAAATATCTCATGCAAATGCATGGTAGCCTTTTGATCACATTTCCATCCTAAGCCTAGTATTTTTTCCCTTATTTATCATTAAGCAATCACCTTTCACCTTATTAAGGCCTCTTGATGATTAATGGTGCATGATAAATCCAGCATAAAATAAGGCTCTAAGTGCTACATGAATAGTGTGAAAAGGCCAAATTACCCTTATTAAAAATTTGACTATTTTATGTAATTTTCTTGAAAAACCAAGATCCTTTATCTGTTTTTGCAATTTTAAAGCACCAAAAATCTTAAAATAATATAAATTATGATATGAAAATTTTTATGAAAAACCAACCTCGAGAAGGTCAAATTACGAAAATACCCTTTAACGATATTTTAGTAATTTTACACCTCTTAAGGTGCGGTAAGGTTTTTAATACACCAAAAATCATAAGATAATATAAAATTATGATCTAGAGTGTTTTGCAAAAAACTAACCTCAAAAAGGTCAAATTACAAAAATACCCCTTAAAGGCATTTTAATAATTTCACACTAAAAATCAATAAATAATATAAAATCATGATATGAAACTTTTTGCGAAAAACTAACCCAGTGAAGGTTAATCTATGAAAATACTCCTAAGTGTATTTAGATAATTTCATATCTCTCGGTGTGTAATTGGGGTTTTCGATGCATTGAAAATCATTAAATAATATTTAAATGTGTTTTGAAAGTTTTTATGAAAATCCAACTTCAAGAAAGTCAAATTACAAAAATATCCCTTAAGGGTATTTTTATAATTTTACCTTTCCTAAAAAGTAATCTAGGTTTTTGATGCATAAAAGATCACCAATTTCATTTCTTAGTATTGTTAATCCCATTTAGTTGTGAATTTTGAAAATTGACTCAAGTTCAACCCGGTTTGATTGATTTTGACCAATTTTGATTAAGTTTGAATTTGTTCAACCAAGTTTGACCAAGTTTGACTATATGCATTTAGGTCAAATTGGTCATAAATTTGATTTTGAAACTTGTCAAAATTTAAAAAAAAATTAGATTTGAACCAGGTCAGATTTTAGAGGCCTCATAACTAGCTAAATTCTGTTCAGACAAAATTAGGTATATACAAATAGCTTATTCTTTATTACACATTTATATAGTGGAAGTTACACTGCATCAAGATAAAGTCTTTAACCTTCATAAGTGATGTTTCACTAAAGACATTAAATAGTAACTTACATAAAAAAAAATAATGTCTTCAATCCATTCTATACTCCATAATATATATTTACAATAGTAAAATAATTCACAAATATTGAAGACAATGTTTGGTAGATAATAGATACCAACATATCATCAAACATCATACGTAATTCAACAAATAAGGCATAACAACCTATTGGGTCAATGTATTCAAAATAAAAAAATAAAAATAAGAATATGGATATGTATATATGATAAAAAAATTATTCTAAAAGCTATAATTTTTATACTTTATACTTTTTCGGATAAGGCGACTTTCTAGCGGTTAAGCTATCTTCCTATATATGGATTGTTGCTGTCTACTGTATACTTTTTGAGAGATCTATGTTGTTGTAGGAGTTTCGTGAATGTAATGTACCTAAATGGAGGGATATATGGGATTACCACCTGGGGCCCCTCTAGAAGTGTTAACCTTGGTCTGGGGAGCCTGCACATGCGGTTCAGATGGTTTTGGAGCTTTAGTCTCGCGGGTCGTGACACTCTCCCCCACCTAATTGCTCGACGCCCTCGTCGCGTGCTCTGAATACTGGTTGATCTGGTCCTCAAACTAGAATTATTTTTTTCTAATATATAAATATTACAATATATTTTCAATAGTTACTTAATTAGCATGATTTATTTGTAAAAGATCCCAACAAATTATTAAAATTACTAAAAAATATCAAATTAATATATTTATTTTACTTGTAATAATTTTTTATACATTATAATATGATTAAAATTAATTACTTATTTTAATTATCATAGATATACTTATATACATATGATTTAGAAGAAATTATATAATCTCTTACAATTATATATGGCATCAAATGATGTGATTTAGATTTTAGAATAAAATATATAAAATAAGTCATTAAAATGAGTATATACATTACATTATAATAATACCTTACCGTATCATATAGAAATATAAATTATATAATTTTTATCATTATAAATGTTATTTAGAGGAAATATGTTATGTTTAATTTCAAATATATAATTTCTTGTCATGTGATTAAGAATAAAGTATTTAAAATAAATCATAGAGATATGTATTTATAGTAATAATTAATAAGTTGTGTTTTAATAATATCATATCATGTAATATGGAATAAATTATATAATTTTTATCATTATACATATTATTTAGAATATGTATTATTTTTAATTTCAAATATATAATCTCTTATTTTAACTCTTATGATTTAAAATAATTGCATATCATAATTTATATTATTAAGATGATCATATAGTTTCTTATCATCATAAATGTTATTTATTATCAGTGTAATCTATCATTATATATTCATGTGATTCGGATTTGCGTTATCTGATCAATGACCATAATTTTGAATGTTACTTATGTTAACAATTAAGTGTATACTATCTTTCTCAATTTTTTAATATTTTTTTAATTTTATTATAAAAGTTACAAAATACAATATATATTTAATATGTTAAGATATATATATATATGTGTGTGTGTGTGTGTGATATATACATTATCAATATAAAAAAGTATTTGTGTGTGTGTGATATATACATTATTAATATAAAAAAGAATTTGCATATTAAAAAGTGTAAAAACATTTGATACCCATTTAATATGCATTTAATATATATTTAAATTTTAATATATATATTACTAATATAACAATTTTAAATATATACATAACTATATTAGTTTTTTAGTACCAAATTCAAAATGACAAACTACTAAAGATTAAAGAATAAAATAATGATATATCGTACTAATATTATTATTTATATTATATTTATATTATTAATATAAAAATAATTTTATAATAATTATTAAATGAGTATCATATTTAAATGTTTAAAATAATCTTCATATGGTATTGAATAGCTAATTAGGTATCATAATTAAAAGATTAAAAGTTCAAATAATCTTTATATGTTTATATTAAATTAAAATAAATATAAAAAATGTGTTCAACATGTTAAACATGTTAAATGTGTACCTATCGACATGACTAAATTAAACGTGTTTTTTATATTGTGTCATGTATTAAACATATATCCGTGTGATACATTTTATCTAAATATGTTCTTCGTGTCTTATACGTGTTTAGACGTGTCAATACGTATAAGACACAAATTGTATTGTGTCAAAATTTATGTCGATATGAATAAACATGAGACGTTTTTTTAAAACACATACAATTTCTTTCACGTTATGCCACCGTATTGTATCTTAAACTGCTAGATCTCATTGAGACCATGGGAAAGATGAGGGGCTCTTAGCCATGCCATGAAGAAAGCTAGGCCAAGAACCACCCTAGGCCATACTAGAACATTTTTGTCGGCCATTTCATCAAACACTTATGAAACTCATGAAAACTTGCATTTTATTTATCAAGCACCTTGAAGAAATCTAAAACACTTTCTAATTTTGAAAATTTATTCAAACACCAAGAAAACCTATTTACAGTATTACTTTTTTTGCTAAAAACTTTCATCAAACACATAGCAAACTACCAAAATAAGTAGTTAAAGAAAACCACTTTTAAAATCAGAAAACATGCGGCAAACATGTCACAAAACAAGAAAACACATAATCATAAGATTACATCATCAAAAACTCATCAAAACACATAATGGTAGCCAACAAACCATCAAAATAATGAAAAGAACTACATGGTTGAAGATGAAAAATACATGAAAAGTAAGAAAACTACCTAAGAAAGCTTTTCTCCACAAGAGATTTTTTTTTTCCAAGAACTTTTTCTTTTAATGCTAGGATACAACCCAATATTTTCCTATTTAAAGAGCCAAAACACCCCCACTCTACAATTGGATCAAAATGCATCCAAGAATAGTAATTTTTTTGTCTTTTTCTTCAAACTTGGTGCCCAACACTTGCAATATAGGTCATAGGATCATTGTACTTTGAAATCTAATGGTTTTAAAGAATTATAGCACATAACTTGGCTTGCTAGTGCAACTATCCCAATGAAAAAAGACAATTCTACTTAGTATTTTTTAATACAATAATTTTACACTTATTAGTCCAAATCATAATTTTAGTAATCCTAAACCTTAATAATCCTATTCAATGTGAATTCTAAAAGTTGACCCTAATTTGACCAAGTTTAACCATGGGGTATTTTAGTTAGTTTAACTCAAAATTCAATTTTTCCAAGGATTCCTTTCTAAACATAAGGATTTAAAATATATATATATGTGACCAATTCTAAGTAAACTTGATCGATCTTGACAAACTTTGACTTAGGGCCTCATCAGAGGTATTTTGGCCATTTTACCTTTTTTTCTCAAAACTCAAATTTTATTTAAGAGGTTTCAAGAATCCAATGTTTTGGTTTGATTCTTACAAAATACCTTAAATTTGGTCATGTTTTAACCAAAATCAGCCAATTTTGGAATAAGTTTGACTAAGTTGATTTTAAGTTGACTTTTGACTTTTTCCCTTAATTTTCACTATTTTTCCTACATTTCTCTAAAAATCAACTTATTCAAAAATATTTAATTATTCAAAAGATCCTAAAAGAACTTAGTTAAGACCTAGGTCCTGACTTTTATAGCATTGTAATTGACTAAAAACTACCTAGACAAAATTAAATGTCTTCACCCATGAATTACAAAGAAAAGCCATTCAAATAAACTAAAATTAATAGAAACCAAATGAAATAAGTTCAATGAACTAGGTATGAAAAAGCTTACTAAAATAAAATGCAACTCTAGGTTTTCTTCCCAAACTTCTTTTTATCATCTATATTCTTGAAAGTTCACTTGGCGTGTTGCTTGTGCATGCTCCATAACATCCTAAAGATTCACACAAAGGTAACTTATGTGAGAGGCAGGGTATTAAATAAATCAAGTTGGATAAAAACATAGAGAAACTTTGAAGCTAAGATGAGATGTAGATATGAAAAATGACCTTCTGGCTAACCACTACAATTTGGCACATGCCATAATGGAAAGTGAAGTTGATAGTGTTAGTATTTCTCCTCTTCCTAAAAAATAAGCAGTTAAAATTATACATAATCAATTGAGGTAAAAAACTTATTGCTCAATCAAAAGGTGCCCAAGCAAACTAGTTTTGCAAAGAAGTAAAGAATGAAACAAAAGAGGCAATCATCTAACTGAAGTTTATTCCTTAGTAGATATCAATTAAAAAGGTAAAAAGACAAAATGGGAACTAAGCTACAAATTTACTTGTTAGCTTTGTTTCCTACATATAGACATGTCAAACCTATAGTATATATATTATATATAGTGAATGCAATAGACATTTATATATATTATAATAATGGAAGAAAAAATAGATGAAAATTATAATATAACATAAACCTAAAGCAAAATCATGGTTTAGCAGAGCTTGAAGGTGATCCAAAAATATTCACGCTTCACCGCACCATCTTCCAATAGCTTCTTCAAAACAAAACCAATCTACATAAACAAAGTTATTGAACATGAGTAAATTATCAAAATTAGGGCATCAAATTAGGTATGTGCAACTCTAATACATATTTAAGATGAAATAGAAGCTGAACTTTAGTAATTGAAAGTGAAAAAACAAATAAATTATAAATTTAATTTGTTTCATGCAATTACCTTTTTCTTGTTCCTATAGACTTGAGCACAATCAGTATGTTGGTATCCATGTTGCATGAAACTAGAGAAATTGTCATACAAACAACGATGATAGTAACAAATGGTGATGAGATGACAATCGTGGGAGTGAAAGGTGAAAATTAGGTTTGATTTTCAACAACAAGGGAAAAATGAAAAGATAAAAACTAATTTAAGAAGGAGATTTTGATTTTAAAAAAGTAAAAACATGAATTTTATAGTTATGGAAAATGAAAAAAAAAATAGAAAAGAGACAGAAAAAATTGTATGGGAAAAATAGAAGAGAAAGGATTTTTTTTATTATTGGAGGCCAAAAGTGCCCTTAAAACATTGGTCATTAGTGGCGACTTCATTTTGGTCATGAAATAACGAAATAAAATACAATAGTTATGGTGGTTCTTCAAACCCTTAAGAAAAAAAAAGCTCTTAAAAATACATTATTTTATAGTTCCTACAAGATTGGGTTTGAAAGAGAAACAAAATTGGGTTTCTAAACCCTTAATTTTTAGTTGACAAAAAGTTTTGGGATTTTAAAGAAAGAAGTGAGACAAAGTTTTGGGTTTTTACTTTTAATTGACTGATGAAGTGATGAGAACATCAAGAGATTTTAGAGCAATGGGGTGACAAGTAAATGTTAAATAAATAGAGGCAAATAATATTATATACAAAGACAAACATTGCTTTTGTCCATAAAAATTACATTTTAGATGCTAAATTTTTATTTGTCTCTAACAATAAGTTATGTTGTAATGTTATTGCAGATTAAATATATCAAACTAAACTAATATAACCGTTATAAAGCAAATGCAACTTTCTAATTTATTTAACTAATGCTAATTTGCTCTCAAAGGTTTCCATAATTATCTGTTGACTTGTAAAATAGAAATGTCTCCTTTTATTGTCTAAAATTTTCTATTTGGTGAGAGCAAACATCTAAATAAGAGTGTTTTTTTTTTCTTTTTTGTGAACAAATACATTATCTTATGGGCTTCGTAATTAGAACGAAATTATGCTTTATTCTAGTTTTTGGTAAAAAAATATGATTTTAAATGAAATTATGAGTTTTTTTTAAATAAGATTATCTCATAATTAATTACGACGATGATTTTAAAAAAGTTAAAGGATAAAAAAGACCTTCAAACAAAAATTCAATAATTGCTAAGCTTTTTTTTATTGTTTCATTACAATAAATTAAACTCTCGAACATTTATTTTCACTAATTGAGCTATTAGTGGGCAAAAACTGATTAATCGTCAAAGCATCAACACACATTTCTATTTAA
Organism: Durio zibethinus; assembly: GCF_047325235.1. NCBI lineage: Eukaryota > Viridiplantae > Streptophyta > Magnoliopsida > Malvales > Malvaceae > Durio > Durio zibethinus. The sequence goes on from NC_143178.1 coordinate 14,177,013, forward strand.
TCAAGGGCTCAATTGGTATGAAAATAAATATTTCAAAGTTCAACTGATCCAAACTAGAAAATCTAGGACTTGATTAATTAAAATAAAATATCAGGAATTTAAATGATTATTGAATTTTTATTCAGGGACTTTTTTAATCATTTTACTTTTTAAAAATGATATCAAACGTTATTGAACTATTGAAAAAGCCTTGACAATACAATGAGTTAAAAAAAGTTCTTTTTACATAAATATTTAATTGTCAAATACTTATATATGCTAGTGTTGTAGTAAGTCTTATCTTATGCAAGGAGTCCATGCCTAAAAACTTTTTTAGCTCAAAGACTTGAATTAAACCAAGAGGAGAGGTGAATTGGTTGATTATGAATTTTTACAATTTAATATCCAATAAAGAAAAATTCACAAATCAATATTTCTAAGTAAATAAACACAATAAATATAAGCATAATAATAATCTTCAAAGTAAAGAGATATAGATAGAGAATCAAACACTAGAATTTATAAAGTTTCATTCCTTCTTTTAGGCACCTACGTTTTTTCTTTTAGCCTCACTTGCCAAGGAGTCCAATCCACTATGTGTTGAATGTTATAACCTAGCTCTTCAAAGCTCTATACAATCAACAACACAATCTTTTAAGGGTTATCATCCTCCTTAAGTTCATAACCTCACAATACAAGTTTTGAAATATCTTGCAAACTCAAAGAACTTTTCTAAGGTTGGGTATTTTCTAATTTGAAATACAAATTAAAATTATGAAGGATATCAAGAAAGAAATAAATACAAGATGAATTTTATGCACTTTTCACACAACAATGCTCTTTAATGCTTGAAGAAGATGGTAGATGGAAGCAATAAGTTTTTCTTAGCTTTTGATCCCTTGTAATATGGTAGGATACCTCCTTTTATGTGTAAAGAGTGGAAGATAGCCATTGGTTGCATCAAATATTTGAAGGCTCTACAAAATTTCAGACAAATATAGCCATTGAAGGCCTTTTAGGCTCGAAAAGGTTGATCATTTCATATAAAAGATAGATTAAGTTAGTTAAAAATCAAAGCAATTCTTGCATGAAACAAGCCATCCAATCAATCAAGTAAGGAAGCTGATTGACCCCCTAAACCTAGGTGATCAATCCTTTTTTACATTTGTGAAAGCAATTTGGCTATTGCATAAAAACCAGATCGATCCCTTAACTAAGGGGATCAATTGGGTCATGTTAAAAACCTAACCAATCAATCCCTACAAAGAGGGGATCATTTGATTCTTGGAAAATTTGCATGAGTGAGCTTTTTGGCCAAAAAAGGGATCATCCATTTGCCTAGGGTATCGATTGGGTCAAAAAGGAAATTGATCACTTCCCTTAGGTAATTGATCCTTTGTAATTCATTTTGCCCAAAAACATTTTTGTTTCATATGTTGAGTTTTTTTTTCTTTTAAAGGCATTTTTGGCAAGATATAAAGCTAGAAATATGTTTAATTTCATATTTAAAAAATTTGGTTCAAGTTAAACAATTTTTTTTTGTCATTTCAAAATAAATTGATCAATCTAAGGCTAACAATCTCTCCCTTTTTGATATGACAAAACCAAATAAGAAAAAAAATTTGCATTGAAAAATATTTTTCCTTTTGAAAAAAAACTCCGTTTAAATTTAAGCATGAAAAATTTTTAACAAGCTAGGAGAAAGTATATCCATCCATTTATGTTAGCACAGTATGCACAATATTAAGAGCATTAATAATCAAAGGCAATATCAAATATTCATTTAAGCATAGGCCTAATAATTACTTCTTCTTTATCAAGTATTCAATCTAAATAATTTTTCTCCCCCTATTATCATTTGCAATAAAATAGTTTTAACTCAAGCAATATAAACAATATAATCGAATTTCATACATTCTCCCCTTTTTTTTGTAAAACCTTTTCCTTTTTTAGCAAAATTTTCATTTTTATTATCTTCTCCCCTTTTTTATCATATTAAAAAGAACAATACAAACAAAGTAATATGGCAATCAATTTAAGGCAACAATCTAATATCTTAATATATTCTTAAAGCAAACCAACTTAATACCACATATCAATCCTATAGTAAATCAATCACAATATCAACACCACACAATAGTAATTAAAAACTATCATTAACACAAGCTACCAAATGCTATTATGGAATAGAATTCTCATGTCATTAATAAAAATGATAAGTAACAAAGTTTAAAACATAATGCAATTTGTCTTTAAAAACATTAAAAACATTAAAAACTTAAAAAGGTAGGTATGTAGGAAAAACATTGATAGCATGGCATTAAGGATGGATCATAGTGGAGCAGGATAACGCTAGAAATGGTGGAAGTGCTGGTTCATCTCTTTCCTTGGCAAATTTTTTCAGTCATGGCATTTTGATTTAATTTCAAATTTTCAAGCCTTCAGTTCAAGTTCCTAACCACGAAGTGCATCTTATTAATTTAAACCATTAGAACTTGTAATGCACCTCGAGTATCAAACTGTGGACTAAGGGGCCTTTTTTAGGAACATCTTGAATATCATGCTCTTCTTCTTCTTGCTTAACCCCAAGTTCATTCTTTCTAACCCACAAACCAATAGCATTTTATGTATAACCCATGCTATGCAATGTATGAATAGCAAGAATACTAAATGGGTCATTAAACACTGTCTCTCTATCACCCCTAGTGTTGATACCCAAGTTTTTCAAAAGATTGCTTATAGCAAACCCATAAACAAAGGTATAGACTCTATTTTGCACTACTTGCATCATGTCATTAAAGATAAAATGCATACGATTAAGTTTCTCCTCATGTTTGATCTTGTACATCCACCAATAAACTTGTTTCCTAAGTATTGAGTATTAGGTGCCAAAACATGGGTAACTATGATATGTAACAATCTATCATACATAGACAATTTTATGGCTTGTGTAGGAGCAACTCTTAAATTTTCATTCCTAAAGATATCTTGAGCTAAATCTAGCATATCACACCTAGTATTTGTGTCTCCATCATCATTTAGTAAAAACGTTTTAGCCAAAAATTGCTTATTCACCACAATCTCTCTACCTATCACAAAAGTTATGAACCTATCAAGATAGTATCTACGGCCATTCCCTTCTATCTCAATACATGTAGCATTATTATAAAATAACTTAACTAGATTCTCATAAACCATTCCATCCATGCATAAATAATTCATCTAATCAAATTCTTCAAATACATGCAGATAAGGAAATTCTATAGACTAGAGGAATTTAAGAGATATTACCCTTCCATACTTAACCTTTTTATGAGCAAAATTTGCTTCATACCTCTCCTTGGCAATAGGATTCTCAAAATTCTGATTGAATGAAGGCTTAATTGATAAACTAAAAGCCTGCCTTGAAGGATTCCTGCTTAGTCCAACACCTCATTTGGTTTTATGTGCCATGGGAGTTTTAGAATATAGGATTTGAGAAAATAGGTAAGTTTTGATGAAATTGATTAAGGAAACTAATAATGTTGGTGATAGGAATAGATATATTTTGTGAAGTGCAAAGATATAGAGAGAATGAGTGCTTTTCAAAAAAGGATCAAAAACTTAGAGAGAAATATATGAGAGAAATTTTGTGAGATTTTGGTATGATTTTGATGAAAATAGTTGAAGCTTTTGCAAAAAAACAAGGAACAGGGATAACTTTTGCAAGGAATTTTGATAGAAAAGAGTATATTTTGATGGATTTTGTGAGAGTTAGAACTAGGGTTCTAAGAGGCAATGGAATAAGGAAAAGGAAAAGGCACGCTCGAGTAGGTTTTGATGAAAAAGTACCAAGGTTTTTTTTTCAAGCCAAAACAGGGCTTTTTGTCAATACTAGCCTACCCAATTGATAAGGTCCCCTAAGGGATCAATCGGGGATCGATCGATTCATGTGTTTTCCAAGCTCCTTTTAGCTACTAAAAGAAAAACCAATCGATCAAGTCCCTTTATAAGATCGATCGATTCATCATGTAGCATTTTTTCTAAATGAATTTTGAAAACAATTTTTCAAATGAATGATGCAATATGATCATTAAAAAATGCATCATTTAATCACAAATATGATCATAAATAAGTCACCAAAAATATATCAACATAAGCACACCTATATTCAAGCAAAAGCAAATGCATCAAACAATCAAGAATAGCATTTCAATGAGCACACATCATTCCAAGTTTACCTCTAATTATATAAAATCTACCTCTATCAAGAGGTTTTATGAAAATATTAGCTAATTGATGCAAGGTATCAACATATTCAAGTACAATATCACCTTTTTTAACATGATCTCTAATAAAATGATGTTTAATTGCAATATGCTTTGTTTTTTAGTGTTTAATTGGATTTTTTGTGAGATTAATGGCACTAGTATTATCACATTTAATGATAATGTGATTCACGATAATTCCAAAATCCTCCAAGTATTGTTTAATCTATAAAACTTAAGCACAACAATTGCCAGTTGCTACCTATTTTCATTCGATTATGGATTGAGTAACACTATTTTATTTCTTGAAAAAGCATGATATGAGCATATTCCTAAGCAATTGACAAGTACTAGAAATACTTTTTCTATCAATTTTACAACCACCAAAATCCACGTCAGAATAAGCATGCAAAGCAAAAGATAAACCTTTGTATACCATAATCCTAAATTAGGAGTGTCCTTAAGGTATCTAAAAATTCTTTTAACAAAAAATAAATGTGATTCTCTGGGTGATGATTGAAATCTGGCACATAAGCACACACTAAACATTATATCGGGTCTACTGTAGTAAAATATAAAAATGAATCAATCATAGACCTATATAATTTAGAATCAATACATTTACCTCTATCATCTTTGTCAAGTTTTCTTGTAGTGCTCATAGGTGTTGAGTAAGACTTTGATTCCTCTAATCCAAATCTTTTGAGCAAGTCCTTAATATATTTTGCTTGATTGATTAAGGTACCATCTTTTGTTTGCTTTACTTGTAATCTCAAGAAAAATGTAAGCTTCCTATCATGCTTTGTTTCAAAATCACCTTACATAGGCTTAGCAAACTCTTGACAAAGAGATTCATTAGTAGCACCTAATATAATATCATCAATATAAACTTGCACAATGAGTATGTACTTTTCTTTTGTTTTAATAAAAAATGTAGTATCAACCTTTCCTCTATTGAAACCATTTTCAATTAAAAACTTTGACAATCTTTCATACCAGGCTCTATGAGCTTGTTTTAAACCATATAAAGTTTTTGTTAATTTATAAACATGATTTGGAAATTAAGGATTTTCAAAATTAAGAGGTTGCTCTACATATATCTCTTCATATATAAAACCACTTAGAAATGCACTCTAGACATCTATTTGAAAAAGCTTGAAATATTTAAAACATACAAATGCAAGTAACATCCTAATGGCTTCAAATCTTGCAATCGAGGCATAGGTTTCATCATAATCAAATCTTTCTTCTTGACTATACCTTTGAGCTAATAACCTAACTTTGTTTCTAACAACATTGCCATGTTCATCCATTTTATTCTTAAAAACCCATTTTGTGCCTATTGTAGGATGATCACTATGTCTAGGTACAAGGTTTCATACTTAGCTTCTTTCAAATTGGTTCAATTCCTCTTGCATAGCCAATATCCAATGATCATCTCCTAAGACTTCATTTATTTTCTTTAGTTTAATAAAAAAATAACATAATTACACATATTGTAAGAAGATCTACTGCTCACCCCTTAAGTTGGATCACCAATAATCTCACTATCTTTGACATATCTCTTTTTTCTATGGTGATTTGGTTCTTGCTCCATTTGTTGTGGTTTCTCTCGAAACTCGTTATCTTCTTTTTAAATGTTCTGCTCAATGTCATATGATGTATCATTAATATTTTCTTAAAGTATACCTACATCATCATCATAAAAAAAAACCTTTCTTATAGCTGAATTAGATTCATCAAAGATAACATGTATATACTCTTCAACAACCAAAGTTCTTTTATTAAAGACTCCATAATCTTTTGAATTCAACGAATTTCCTAGGAAAATACCTTCATCACTTTTAGCATCAAATTTTCCAAAATTATCTTTTCCATTGTTTAAAACAAAACATTTGCAACCAAAGGGATGAAAATTGTTTAGTTAAGTTTTTTTTCCTTTAAAATGTTTATAAGGAGTTTTCTTCAAGATTGGCTTCATCATAGTTTTATTTATAATATAATAAGAGGTATTTATGGCTTTTCCCCAAAAATATCTAGGTAGATTATTTTTACAAAATATAGTTCTAGTCATTTATTTTAAAGTTCTATTTCTCCTTTCTAGTACCCCATTTTGTTAAGGAGTTTTAGGAGCCAAAAAGTTATGACGAATACCATTTTCACTACAAAACTCATTAAAGCCAATGTTTTCAAAATTTTTTCCATGATCACTTTTATACCTTTTTGAATTTGTTTGCTAAAAATGTTGAATTTTTCCAAAGTTTCATTCTTTGAATGCAAGAAGAAAACCCATGTATATCTAGCAAAATCATCAACTACAACAAACCCATATTATTTACCACCAAGGCTCATTGTCCTATTAAGACCAAAAAGATTAATATGAAGTAGTTGAAGTGGTCTCCTAGTTGAAATATAATTTTTAGGTTTGAAAGAGATTTTTCTATATTTTTCTTGAGCACAAACATCACAAACCTTGTCATTTTCAAATTTCAATTTTGGTAAACCAACAACCAAATCATTTTGAGAAAGTTTTGAAATTACATACATATTTGGATGTCCAAGTCTTCTATGACAAATCCAACTTTCATCTTCTTTTTGAGCCATAAAACAAACATTTTTAGAAGATAGATCATCCAAATGCACCACATAAACATATCATTGACAATGTCAAATAAAAACTAGTTTGTTACTCTTGCTTTCAATTACTTGATAACACATGGATTCAAACACAACTTTAAATCCTTTATCACACAATTGGCTAATGCTAAGTAAATTGTTACTTTCACAAGTAAAATATTTTCAATAGTAGTAGAAAAATTATTACCCATGGAACCAATTCTTTCAATTTGGCCTTTGAAGTTATCTTCAAATGTAACATATCTTTCCCTTTTAGCCTTTAAATCCTTAAATTAAGCCTTGTCTACTATCATGTGCTTTGAGCATCCACTATTAAGGTACCATGGATTGTTCTTGCTTGAATTTGTCTTATAACAATGCTCATCCACCTATATGTACACAATCAAACCTTTGTTTTGGGTATCAAAACTTTTTAGGTCCTTAAGTGTTAGTACTCACAATTCTTATGCCTTTTGGAATTCACTTCATCCTAGTAATCTCATATTCAGATGTGCTAATTCTTTTTTAAATCCACACATTCCTAATGAGTTTACCTCTATAAGTGACTTTCTTCAAAGAACAATATTGCATAGAATGACCCAATTTTTGACAATATGCATATATACTAGATGAATCATTTGGTTTAATAAGAAAAATCTTCAAATGAGTTTCTTTGTTACCACCATTATAGCCTAATCCATTTTTATAAATGAATACTCTTTGAGTTTCAAGCATATAATTTAGCTTTTAATGTCCCATATAGAATTTAGTAAAAGAATTTTATAAATTCACATTTTTTTTTAGTCAAATCATCAACATTCAATTCAAAAGCTCAATTTTCTTTTCTAAGTCACTTTTTTCTTTATGGCATTTTGCTTCTTCCATAAAGAATAATCAAATTTGATATGACCCAATTTGTTGCATTCATAGCAAACAACTTGATCCCTTTCTCTTCTATTTGATTTTCCCTTTATCATTTCCCTTTGTGGTCATCTTCTATTTGAAAACTTGTTCATCTTCATGAACTTCTTAAACCTTTTGCCAAACATGGCCATTTCTTCATCCTTATCAACCTCATCTTGTTTAATCTTTTTTCTTCTTGAATGGTTGATTTGAGAGCATTTCTTGATTGGTTCTTGTTCCTTTTTTAGCTTTATCTCATAAGTGAGAAGAGAACCTATGAATTCATCTAAAAAAAGTGTATAAGGATCTTTGGATTCTTCAATTGCTATCACTTTTGCCTCTCAACGTTTTGGTAGGCTATTCAAGATTTTTTTCACCATCTCTACATTGGAGTGTGTCTTTCTAAGAGCCTTCAAACCATTCTTGATGTTGATAAAGCAATTGAACATCTCATAATAGTTTTCTCTAGTTTTATTTTAAATAACTCATAGTTATGAGTAAGCATGCCAATTTTGGTCTCTTTGACTTGATTAGTACTTTGTGAGTAATAGCCAATTTAACCTAATTTTTTTTTACATTTTCATATAAAGAAACTCTATTATACTCACTAGGCCCCAATGCATAAAAGAGTGTATACATTACTTTGGCATTGAGTTTAGCCATCTTTATATCATTAGCATCCCATTCACTTTCTTACTTGATCATATTTCTATCATCCACCTTCTTCATTGAAATTTAAAGACCATTGACAATAATTCTCCATACTTCATAGCCATTAGTTTGAATGAACAATCTTATCCATGTCTTTCAATATGAGTAGTAGTCACCAACAAAGAGAAAGAATCCCATAATAGAATGACCTTCACCACCAAGAGATATCACAACCATTTTAATTACCATTAGACACACTTCTTGTTGCTTTCCATAATTGTTGTAACTTGTAGATGGTTGTTATTCCTTCATCACCATATTTTTTTAAGCCATTTAGGATCACTCTTAGGTTGTTAGGCCTATAAAAATAGTAATAGCATTGATACCAATTGTTAGCTCAAAGATTTAAATTAAACCAAAAGGAGGTCAATTGGTTGATTATGAATTTTTGCAATTTAATATCTAAGGAACACAAAATTCACAAATCAATATTTCTAAGTAAATAAACAAAACAAATATGAGCACAATAATACTCTTGAAAGTAAAGAGATAGAGATAAAAAATCAAACACTAGAATTTACAAAGGCTTGGCCCTTTTTTTAGACACCTATGTTCTCTCCCTTAGCTTCACTTGCCAAAGAGTCCAATCCACTATGTGTTGAATGCTACAACCTAACTCTTTAAAGCTCTATACAATCAATAGTACAATATTTTAAAGGTTATCCTCTCCCTTTAAGCTCATAACCTCACAATACAAGTTTTAAAGTATTTTGGAAACTCAAATAACCTTTCTAAGGTTAGGTGTTTGCTAATTTAAAGTACAAATCAAAATTATGAAAGATATCAAGAAAGAAATAAATATAAGATGAATTTTTTGCACTTTTCACACAATAAATGCTCTTTAATGCTTGAAAAATATGATAAATGGTAGATGAAAGCAATGAGTTTTTCTTAGCTCTTGATCCTTTATATTGTGGTGGAAGACCTCCATTTATGTGTAGAGAGTAGAAAATAGCCGTTTGTTACATTAAATGTTTTAAGCCTTTATAACATTTTAGATAAAACTAGCCATGTAAGGCCTTTCAGGCTCAAAAGGATCAATCCCTTCATATAGGAGATCGATTGGGTTAGTTAAAAATCAAAGCAATTCTTACAGAAAACAAACCACCCGATCAGTCAGGTAAAGGATGTGATCAATCCCCTAAACCCAGGTGATTAATCTTTTAAAAGAGATGATTGATCTTTGTTTACATTTTTTAAAGAAATTAGGTTATTTCATAAAAACAGATCGATCCCTTAACTAGGAGGATCGATGAAGTCATGTTGAAAACCTAACCAATAGATCCCTTCTATCTCATTTTGCCTAAAAACATTTTTGTTTCATCTGTTGAGTTTTGTTTTTCAAAGGTATTTTTAGTAAGATAGAAAGTTAAAAAAATATTCAATTTCGTATTAAAATAGTTTGTTCAAGTTAAGCAAAATTTTGTTTTTCAAACTACATTGATCAATTCAAGGCTAATAGAATTCTTATGTGTGTTCTTTGAGATTTGTATAACATAACATACGCTAATGTTGTAGGAAGTTTTGTCTTATGTAAGGAGTCCATATCTCAAGAATTCTGTGTGTGTGTTTTTTAGGATTTGTTTGAATTTACCTTTCAATCTAGTTGTGTTATTTTAATCCCATAGTAAAAAAGGGAGTTAGCATCAAAGTTAGAGGGTTTATAGGCTAAGTTTAAGTTTAAAAAGGAGGAAACAGATTTCATAACATAAAAGGAGTGATTGAAAGGATTGGAGAAGGAGAGGTGCAACCATGGTTGGTAGGTCCTATTAACCAAACATCAATTCAATAGAAATGTGATAGTGGCTACGTTTAAAGTGGTATGGAATAATTAGCTACAAAAGTACAAGTGTTGATTCTGGACCTAAATATGTTATTATTTAAATTTTCTTCTTGATAAGACATGGATAGGGTACTGGATGGCAACCTTTTGTCTTGTGATAAACATATCCTACTTCTCAAACCTTTTGATGGTCAATTGTGTTTAGGTAAGTATATGTTTGACATAGCAACTTTCTATGTAAGAGTGTATGATTTAACTTTAAGTTGGTATACCGAAGAAATGGTTGTACATATTAGGAACAAAATTGGTAAGATAAAAGGGATAGATATGGATACAAATGGAGGTGGATGGGGTAGGTTTCTCAGGATCAGGGTGGAGATTGATGTTACTAGACCATTTAGAAGACACTATAACAAATCATACTTTTAAGTATGAAATTTTCCATCACTAAAACTCTAGTTTCTATTGTAAAAACTTATTATCAATGGAATTTTTATTGTCATCAAAAAACATGAAGTTGCTAAAAGTATTCCATTGAAAATGAAAAATTCCATCAGTATAGTATCACTTTTAGTGATGACAATCATATTTGTGTTAAAAAGCTTTTAGCAATGGAAAATATGAGTTAACAACACACATAGTCCCTAAATTATAAGTCAAATTCTATATTGGTCCCTAAACTTTAAAAAGTTCTAATTCCAATCCTAAATTGCCTAAATGTGTGTCAATATGCTCCTTCTGTCAGTCGAACTATCTAAATTGATAGTAAATCCTACTTGGCATGACATATAATCTAAAGAACTTGTATGATGTGGAATTTTTTGAATGCCATAGCATATTACATGGTATTTTTTATCAACTATTAAACTAATAATAAATTTGAAAAGCAAAAGACTAAAAATAAATGTTGACCAGACAAAAACCAAAATTAGAGTAAAAAAAGTAAGAGACAAAACAAAAAGACTATGAAAAAGAGAAAAATCTATAAAACAATGTTCACAACAAAGATGCATGTAGAAAAAAAAGGGACTTTATGAAGTGAAACTGATCAACCAAGGGGAATCGTTTCTCAACGAAAGGATTGACCAAAGGGGGACTGCATGGTTTTTAGGGTTTCAAAAAATGAATATCATAAGTTGGAGTTTGAGAGAGGGTGACAATAGTGAAATTGTTTTTTTTTTTTGTATTTATGATTTTGGATAATTTTGCATTATTTATAACTTAGGTTTAGGGTTTATTCCTGTTTGTATTGAGAATTTTTTTAAGGTTTTCATGTTTATGCTTTCTATATGATTTGTTTATGGTTTTTCATATTTGGGTATTGTTTGATTTGTTTATTCATCCTATTTGATTTTTTTACGAGCCTAGTTTAGATTTAGGGATTATTTTAAGGTTCACATTTTAGGGCTTCATTATTCTAGGATGTTTTGCCTACTTTGTAAATTATACAAATTGATAGAACCGTAAACATACACTGTAATTTTGTCCATTTGTTTGCCATTTTGAATTTACATACACTTTAAATATGCCCTTCCTTGCATAAACCATTGACAAAATCTCACAAGTAAAAGGCTAAATTATAATAGCACAAATAACAACTATTGTTATAAGTTGAGAAGATCTAAAGAAAGATTAAATTAATTAAACAAAACAAATGGCAAGATGAAAAGAATCATTGATAAAAGGAATGGGAATCATTGATAACTATCACAACTAAATTAAATATAGAGTATCATTTATAACTATCACAACTTTAAATTACCAATAATAAACCCTAAACAAAAGCTTAAAAGACAATAAAAATGAAAATATTTAGTTGATAAATCATTTTAAGTCAGGACCTGTCAATAAAATGACCACCATTGCCAAGGCATATGTCAAATTGACAACTGTGACCTACATATATATTAAATACAACTTTAATAACAAAAACTAAACAAGACTCAAGACTCCCATACAATAGAATAAACAAAAATAAATAACACTCTCTTATAATAAAATCATATAGAATAAACAAGAAAATCATATAATAAACAACAATAAACAACTCTCCCATATAATAAAATCATACAATAAACATTAAATATAAAACTATATTGTTCCCTAAAAATTAAATTCCTAAACAATGGAGTTAGATTCTAGATTGGTCCCTAATACAATTCTAATTAAGTCTGCAAATGCCAAAACGTGTGTGAATGTGGTTTAGAGGAAGGGACCAAATTGACACACATTTGGGTAATTAAGGACTCAATTAGAACTTTTCAAATTTTAGGGACCAAATTAACACACATTTGGGCAATTTCAAACCCAACTACAGCTTTTCAAAGTTTAAGGACCAATATAAAATCTATCACACATTAACTCAACAACATTTTTTTTAATATTCTATTGATTTAGTTTTTTTAATATTCTATTCTTGGAAGTGTTATGTCTTATAATAATATTGTATTTTGTTTTTTATGCATGGCAGAGGATGGTTCCTTTTATTTCACAATAGCTTTGCATCATTAGGGCTATTTTTTAGGTGGTCAATAAATAAAAGGAAAAATAGTTTATTTTGACTTGTGTGAAATTACCACTAATGCTAATGTGATGGACATGTGTAAGCATATGCCTCCAAGTAGGTATGTTGTTATTTACCAACAATCTAGGGTAAATGTTGAGTCTAATGCATAGAGGCCTAGTACCAATTCGAAAAGGCCTAGTATAGAAGAATTTCATGAAAATGAAAATAATGAAAATGGAACTGAAAGTGAGTAATCTGACTATATGGACAATGAGGACTCTAACTATAGGGACAATGAGTATGAGTTAGAAGCGGATGAAGATGATGTTAATTTTTGAAAATTATGTGGGTCTTGAATGTGATGGAGATACTGGTCATGAAGGGATAGAAGAAGAACTAGGAATCAATATTGATGATGATCTTTATAGTATTGATGGATTAGATGAAGATAATAGGAACAAAATGGCCTGAATTTCAAAACACTAATATGGATGGCCCTATATTCTATGTTGCAATATTTGTTTAGGGATAAGAAGTAGTTAAAAGATGCTGTGAAGAATGCTAGCATCAAAGATAAGGTGAACATTATTTTTAAGAAAAATGGCAAATTGGGACTAAGGGCTATATGCGAAGAATGGTATGAATGGATATTATATGATAAAAAATTTAGGCCTGAAGTAGAGAATCCTACCTTCTAGATTAGACCTTACAAGTCCAAACATTCTTGTTGCAAAAACTATGTTGATAGGAATATGGATTATAAGTGGTTGGTAGAAAGGTATATGGAATGTTTCCTTATTGATCAAAATTTTTCTTTGCCTTCATTTTAGAAGCAAGTGTATAAAGTCTATGTGTTAATTATGCCTAGGTCGAAGTTATAGAGAGCTAAATAGTTGGCTTTGAAAAAACTTACTAGGACTTACTTGGAACAATATTCCAAGTTAGGGAATTATGCAAAAGAAATTAAAATAACTAACCAAGGATCCACTATTCTGTGTAAGTTAAATGCTGGTTTATTCTAAAAATTGTATGCTTGTCTGAAAGCATATGCTATTGGAGTTAATTATTGTAGGCTAATAATTAGTGTTGATGGCTATCATTTGAAAGGAAAGTATGGAAGCCAACTGCTTATTGCTATAGGGATTGATGTTGATGACTACATTTACCCTATTGCATATGTTATGGAAAAGATTGAAAATATTGAAACATGGACTTGGTTCATTGAAAGATTGATAGAGGATCTGAAAATGAAAAATCAATATAGTTGGACTTAGATGTCTAACAAACAAAAGATGAATTATATGTTTTTGGTTTAATTTTTATTTAAAGCGTTTTGTCAATCATTTATTTTTTATCATAGGGTTTGAAAGCTTCACTCAAAAGGTTGTTCCTAGAATCAAAACACAGATGTTGTGTGATGCATTTACACAACAACTTCCAAAATGATGGTCACAAAAGGAAGGCTTTAAAAGATGCTCTATAGGTTGCAGCAAGGGCAAGCCATATACTAGAATTCAATGCAATCATGGAAAAGATAAAAAAAAAAGCACCTAAAAGCACATGGTAGGCTTACAGAAAGGCCAACACAAAAGTGGTCAAGGTCTCAGTTCAACACAGTCCCTAAATGTGATAGTTTACTTAATAACTTGTGCAAGTGTTTCAACAACATATACCAGAATTCAATGCAATCATGGAAAAGATAGAAGAAAAGCACCTAAAAGCACATGGTAGGCTTACAGAAAGGCCAACACAAAAGTGGTCAAGGTTTCAGTTCAACACAGTCCCTAAATGTGATATTTTACTTAACAACTTGTGCAAATGTTTCAACAAGTACATTTTGGACGCTAGAGAGAAGCCAATTCTAACTATGTGCAAAACACTCAGGCACAAATTGATGAACAAATTCTATGTGAAGAGGAATGCTATGAAGAAGTATTCTGGGTTGATTTGTCCAAAGATTCATAAGAAAGTTAACAATAACAAAAAATTGTCTAGGAAGTACTGGCCATAACTATCTATACAAAGAATATTTAAAATAAAAAGCCTGATGGATCAATACATAGTTGACCTAGACAAATAGTAATGTAGTTACAGAAAATAAGAGTCATCTGGTATTCCTTGCCTATATCAATTTTTGCAATTTTGTTTAACAAAGAGTGGGTTTAAGACTACGCTTATGAATATTACTTTGTGGATAGATAAAGGAAGATTTACAAGAAAGCCATCAATCCCATCAGGGTGAAAATTGTAAGCCTCCATGTAACTACAAACCAAAACCTCTAGAGGTGCAACTGAAACAACATGGCAAACCTAAGACCAATAGAAAAAAAGAACTTGATGAAGTAAGAACCATAGATGCTAAGGTTAGGAAAACAGATGTCATAATGTCACGTTCCAAATGTGGACAGAAAGGATAAAATGTCTTACAAAAACATTCCCCAAGTATAATAAACTATAGTTAATATTTACAATTTCAAATTTTTATGTAATCTAGTTGAATTGATACTGTTTATTTCAGTTTTTCCTTGTCTAACAACAATAAATTCCCTAATCTAATAGCAGCATACCTCAAACAGTAGCAAATATCCACTAGCAGTAACTCGCCAACAGTAGTAACTCACCACCAATAGCAAACCTCCAACAACAACAACCTACCAACAGTAACAATAACAACCCATAATAGTAACAATAGCGACAATAGTCAGGTCCAATTAGCTCTAATTCCAATAGCAAAGAATACCAACAGCAACCAATCATTAATAGCAGCAACAGTTAGCTCCTTTGCATGATGTAACACTTAGATAAATGCTTGATGTAAGTATTTATATTTATATTGGTTAATAATGACTTACTTATATATTAATTTTGTCTAACCATCTTGGTTTGTTATATTTAAAGGTTCAAGTCATACTATGTACCATGACAATCCACCATTATATGCAATATTTACAAAGTGATACATAAAATGCAATGTTGAATCCTACTCCAACTCTAACTCCAGCTTCTGATGAAGTAAGTTAACTGAAAATTTGGTTTTTGATTTGCTTTAAGGTTACTATCAGATTATGCTTTTTAGTAGTTTTTATCTTTGTGTGCAATTTAGGGTTCAACATCTTTTTCATAAAATCTAGCTTTAATGAAAAGATTGTTTAAGTATGTTGCCCAAAAGCCTATGACCAAGTAGCAAAAAGTCCAAAAGTTTGCACGATGAATGAAGTTTATAGTGTGAGAGAGAAGCTTATTTTGTCATGAACTATATTTTTTGTTAGAACATTGTCTTTGATTGTGTTGCCTTAGCTTTTCCTTTCAACCTTCAGTGGGTTCCTTGCTTTCAACCCCCAACTTCTCCCTTTCAAACTTCAGCTCCCTTTTTTCTCTTACACCTGAAATTTTTACAAAATTTGACAAGTTTCTTTTCTTTAGATGCTTAATTTTTTTTAGGTAAAACATTAAAAATTCTTTTGCTTTTTTGTTTGTTGAGTTGGCATTTAAAAAATTCCATGTCATACAAGTTCTTCAAATTATTTGTCATGCCATTGAGGATTTACTATCAATTTAGACAGTCCAATAGATAAAAAAAATCATATTGACACACATTTGGCCAATTTAAGACTTGATTAGATTTTTTTAAAGTTTAAAGACCAATATAAAATTTGGCCTATAGTTTTTGATCACATGTGCTATTAACTCAGAAAATATCCATCGGCAATTCATAAATTTCCGTCACTAATAGTGTTTTGACAAAAAAAAAAAAGAATTTTGTTTCCAAAAGCTTTAATAACAAAAAGTTCCATTGCTAAAAATGATAGCAACAAAAAATTCCATGGTAAAACCTTTTTACGGCAAAATTTTTGTGCAAAAGGATTAATCTCCTCCTTAAAGGGATCAATCCTTTTACACTTTTTTTGTTTTTTTGCTTGGTAGCCCAAATGAACAATTTGTTTAGCTTTTCAACCAAAGAGTATTCTGTGTGAAAATATTTGTGTTTAAAATTTATTAAAAAATAAATAAAATTTTCATTGATTAAAGAATAATCTATACAAAATTGTTACAAACTCTACAAATATTCAAAAATATTTTATAAGCATACTCAAAAAAAATTAAGAGATATTACTAATATAATAACCTAATTGTCAAATAGGCCTCGTAAGAATGTGGAGGAAGCAAGGAACACCTAACACGATCAGGAGATTGTTCATACACTGCATTTAGTGACCGTACATCTTTGCTTCCTTATACACTTCTATGAAACATGAAATAGTAGAACATGGTAAGAATGTATGCAAGTTTTAGTTTATCTGTTGGCAAGAAAGTTAGAATATCTTCTCCATGATGGCAAGGGCCTTGCTGGTAACTTCCACAAGTTCCCAAAGGAGTTAGTTCTAAAGCTTGCAAATTTAATGAAAGAGATAGACTAGCTAGCACTACAATGCAAGCGAACATTCGGTCTGTGAAACTCTTCGACTTTTCCATTGCTTTCAGTTTCCCAGTTCTTAATATTAGATTGACTCTATTAATATTTCAAAAAATTCAAATGTTTACAAGGAGATTTTGAAGAAACAAAGACCAATCGTCAGCAAAACCAAACCAAAGCATCCAAAATAATCAGGTGAAGCTCTACAAATTGATGAACTTGACATTATATTTACGTTCAAAAGAGTAAACACCTTCTAGATATGCTCACCTAAATAATTCTCGTCCGATCGAGTAAGAGTGATTACGACAATTACTTCTTTAAAACAACAAGGTGCACCAATCAAGGCTATTTTCTGTCACATTCATTCAACTTATTACTTAGTCTAGTGGTGGACCAAAAAGCGGTAACTATTCATAATCCACCAAAAGTTCTATTCTGCAGGATATCAAGAAAAATTCATTGGCAAAGTATTGACCCTAATTCTACACTAGGGCACACTCACTGTTTCTATTTCAAATACTGAGCAAGAAGCCACAAGTTGTACATGAATAACATAATAAAACAAATTATTGGCATGGAATAGTATGCTTTCACACCTATCATCTTAACTTAAAGCATGGACAGAGAAGAAGGCTAAAAAGCAACACTAATAATTATAAGAATGATCAAATTTAATTGTTATTACAATTTTTTTAAAAGACAATCCTTCAATCAGACAGTTCCAATAGTCCTAAAATTGATCTAAAAAGTATGCTTCAGGCCCAATAGTATGCTTCAGCACCTTTGAACTTTTATGCTTCAGGCTCAATAGTATGCTTCAGCACCTTTGAACTTTTTAATACTTATCTAAAAAGAATTACATGTCCTAAAAAGTATGCTTCAGTTCCAATGGTCTTGAAACTGATCATGCAAGTTCAATCTATGCTAACTGAAATCTATCCATCTCCCTCATTCACCAAACATGTACAAATTGAACATGAAATAGTTACATTTCGTGTGTTCCAAAGAATTGGACTAAATATTTCCTAGGATCAGGTTTTCACTCCCGATCTTCAAGCTGGTTAATCTGAAATTTATAACACACAGAAATGGCAGGCAGCACATCTACGACAACTCCAAAACCCAAATTCAAAATAAGTAAATAAATAAAGCATCAGTACGTGAAGCGAATCCTTGGAGTATGAGCAACTATTTGCTTGTAATCTATAATTTCGACTCCAAAATAATTTGATAAAACAGTCAATACACCAAAATCCCATTTCAAATTTAAAAAACAAAAAAACAAAAACAAAACCAAACCAAACCAAAAAACCCCCAAAACCCACCCTTAGACCTATGAAGAGGAGATGGCGACGGAAAGGGGGCTGTCGAATCTGGGGTGGACGAATGGGATCTGGTGGCTGAAGTTAGAGGCCTAATTTAGGGAGGAAGAGGCCGGAGTTTGGCGCTGACGGTACTCCAGAAAAAGAAAAAAGGGAGAAGGCGGTTTGGGGTGTTTTAGCCCAATTCAGGCGAGGATTTGGGCCAGACCGGCCTTGGAAGCTATCGGTGGTAGGTGGTGGCTGAGCTCTTCCAGAGTCGGCAGGGGAATGCTGTTTGGTGGCGGAGCGTAGAGGATGTCGGAGAGAAGAAAGAAAAGAAAGCAAAGGAAATGAGGGATAGAGGGGGAAAATAAAGTTTAAACTGACTACGATTTAGCGACAGAATTGTGCCGGCGATAAACGATACAATTTTTTTCATCGCTAAATTCTGTCGTTAATGACTAATGTAATTTTATAATTTTTTTATAAAAAATGAAAAGGTTTTGAGCAACGTAATTCTGTCACTAATATTAGCGCCATTTCTAGATTTTTTGATGCGAAACATTTAGATGCGGAATTACTAGCAAAAATTTATTCTTTCGATAATTTTAATTTTTACGATAGAATTTCGTCAATAACTTCAACATTAAAAGTAAAATTCTGTTTCATGAAAATCCATCGATAATAACTTGATATTTCATTGATATTAATGGCTTTCAGAAGTGAAAATTTTTCGTCTTAAACTTTCCGTTGCTGAAAGGTTGTTTTCTTGTGATGAGAGTAATCATGCTGCGTAAATTAACCAATAGCGAACAGAGCTAGGGAACTTTTAGATATGAAAGATTTTCCAAATTTTGCTATGAATGTAGGATACTAGGGCATTTGGAAATCGACTGTGGTGCAAGCAATGAGGAAGGATAAGTACAAAACTTGAAAGACAGAGTCGAACAATACAAGACTGGCTTCAAGCATCACCATTAAAATGTAAAGGAACCAAGACATATTCTGGAAGACAGAGGCATGTAATGGCCGTGCTAGAATCTAAAGAAAAGATGGTGAATGGCTAATACACCAGGGCTGACATGGTATGCAAGAGCACAATAATGCGGAAATCAAATTTGGTAGGTTAGTTGATTGTAGAAGATAATAATGTCGAAGCTGATATTCGGGGTAGTTAAAACCAATAACTAGCGCATCAAAAGGAATCATTGTTCTTAATTGTGGAGAATATAAAGGTGAAGATGAATGTAAAAAATCAAGCTTTAAGCAAGGAACGCATTGGCAAATGAACATGAAGAAAATCATCCTATTAATGAGGATAATATCATCTAATCTATATTATTTGTATGACATATACATTTGTAATAGGAAAGTCCAAATTTTAAATAGGAAAAGGAAAGTTCAAATTTTATCAATTCATGGGTGTATATAATATTGAGCCGTGAATAAAAAGCTAACTTAAAAAAAAAAATGCTAATGTTTATCTAATTAATTTTTGCCAATGATAATAATTTTAATCTAGAAATAAAATAATTTTTAAATATAATTTTAAATGTTATTATTAGCAAATCATAAATATGTATATTAAATTTATGTAAAAAACCATTTGACTCGTATTATAATTTGTATAACACATTAATGTTTTAACTTGTTCTCTCAATTCTATTCTGTTTTCTTTTTTTTTTCTTTTAGCATTTATACCTAAGAATATTATAATTTACAGCCATAATGTCATAGTAAATTTCTACTACTGAAAAATAACAGTAATAATTACTTTAGATTTACTATTATTACTAGAATTAAGGCTTGCACTCGTGCACTAGCCGTTTCGTCACATTGCCTACTTATGGGCTAACGGATAACACTTCTGCATATCCTACAAAGAAATTCTCGGGAGCTAGAAGTATTAAAGGAATGGCCATAGGAATAGGCGCATCATGACATCGTGAGATGTCTCGCCTAAATGAATTAGTTGAGGCTTTTTTTTTTCTTCTAAATGCATCATTTGGTGATGTAAAATTTAAATTCTTTTTTATTTTTTCTTCTAAATTAGACCTTCTCTCTTTAAATGATTTTTGGTCACTAAAAATGTCGCATAAACTATTGTTCTATCATCGATGTCGGAGTCCTTTTCACTTTAAAAATTTATCACAATCTCTCATTGTTCTAAGCTCAAATTTTTCAAAATTAATCCCTAAAAACCTAGATCTACAATTCAAGCCCCAACTTAAAATCTCACATTACACTTGCCTCCATTCAAATAGCCCCATCTCCTATTATGTTTATTTGTATCCCTTGGCTTTCCTTTCTTCGAATTTTCAAGTTCCGAAACCTCCTAATGCTACAAGAAATAATATTATTAGCAATGGAATGGTTTTAGTAATGGAATATCTGCCAATAATACTCCAATGAAAAGTTCTTAGGTAATAGTAGTCAATCACTAAAGCCGAATTTCATCACTAAAATTATTATTTTTAGCAACAGAATTTTCCTTCGCTAATCTTAAATAATTTTCCACTAAAAATGATTTTCAACAAATTTATTTTTTTATTTCAAAAATAAAAAATGTTTCATTGGTAATGTGTATTAGCGATGGAAAATCAATCATTAATAGTTTTGTACAATCCATTGGTAAAGGACATTAATGATGGATTTCATATTGCTTATGATATTTTTATTTTATATTTCTAAATTCAATGACGAATTTTCTTGTCGGTAATTGTTTTTTTATAAATTTTGGTAAAAAAATTTAGATAAATTTTCATTGATAAGGACTTTTAATGATGAAAATTATGTCGCTAAAAGACAAAGAATTAATAATTTCCAAGTTAAGCCTTGTTCTATAGGACAAAAGCTGTCATAAAGGATTGATCATTCCTTTTAAAGGATCAATCCTTGAAGGTTTTAGGCCTAATTTTACATTTCCAAATCCATTAAAATCATTTATATAGATAAAAATACATCTATATTACATCATAATTCAATATTTAGTTCATTTTCATAAAATTTACCAATAGTGCCCAGATACAAAAACAAGAAATTCATAGTTCCTATCAATTCATAATAATCATTCACAAATATCTATGAAATTCATAAAAATCTAAAAATAAATCCAATGCCTTCCAAATTGTTAGCCTTCAATTGAATCGTATTTTGAAATGACAAAACATTAAACTAAATAAGCTTGATTAAGATTTTGAAAAAGACTTATTTAGTACATGTTCTTAAATTTTATATTTTTGTACTAAATAAAGAATATGATTTTCAAAGTTTCAATAAACCTTTCTTGGTTTCATATTTCTCAAACCAAATCTATCTTTAAAGATTATTTATTTGAGCTTAGATGAAAGTCCAATTGTTGTTTTTAAATTGAATTTATTCATTTTGGACTTAATACAATTTTAATAATATTGGTTTTGAGAAATAGATTAGCTTAAGAAAGTTGTTTTACAAGAACAAAATTTTCCAACATTGAACTTGTTTTATTTTTTTTGTATTAATTCACAAAGTTTTTGTTGGGAAAAACAACAATACCCACGTGCAGCAACCACACACAAAATAACAAGCTCAAATCAAGAATAAGAAAACACAAATATATTTGGTTCAGCCCAACTCAAAATGGCCTACTCCAAATCTAATCCACTATCAAATAAATCTTTACAATTGTGAGACTTTTAGAATGAGAAAAGTCTCCTAAAACTCCTTACTCAAAACTTAACCCAAAACCCAATTACACCCTTTAATAGCCTACTCACTTAGCTATTCTCTTGGTGTCTAACTCTCTGAGGTTACTAAACTAAAACCAAAACATCTTATTTATAGGGGTGAAACCCTTTATACCTTTACTAAACTCCCGATGTGGGATACAAGACAAATTCAAACTTACTTAACTTTCGATGTGGGATTCTGAGATTCAAGGCAAATCCCAACAAATCCTCCCTTGACTTGAATCTCCAAACACTTCAACAGTATCTACAAAACTAACATGCTTACCTTTCTTCTTTTCTTTCATCACAGGCATTCCAGCAACTGAACTTCCATCAAACATGTACAAGTGATTGACCCTATTCCCTTGTAGAATCACACTACCATTCTTGTACACTTTTAACCAATCATTACTACCATAAAATGTGTACCCCCGAGAAGCTAACTCACCCAAAGCAATCAAATTATAGTGACAATTTGGTACATACCTTACATGATGAAGTGTCCTAATAACACCATTGTGAGATCTAAGGCGAACACTCCCAATGCCTTGAATCTGCACTTTTTCTTTGTTAGCAACCACAATATCCCCATACTTTTCATTCTCATTCAACTCCACAAAGCAACTCCTATTATTGCAAACATGAACTGTAGCAGCTGAATCTAAAACCCAACCTTTATCACTTTTTAAAGTCTGGGTCTCATCCACACAAGTTGTCAAAACAACATCATCATCATCAGACACGACAGCAGCAATATCACTCTTTTTTTCATCTGATTTCTTCTCATCATTCGCCCTTTTAAAAGCAGCCATATCCCTTCTCAGCTTCCTGCAACGCACTTGGATATGTCCCTTCTCACCACAATAATAACATTCTACATCATTGTAATCTCTGTCTCTTGACTTGGATCTCCATCTCGATCCATCAATCCTCTTTTGAGTCATCCCTTGATCAAAACCCTCTACAGCTAGTGTACTCCCCTCAGGTGATGAGTTCTGAGCTCCCATAAACCTTTCATTCTCACGCAACAGGGCAGTCACATCATCTAACTTCAAAGTAGACCTGCCCACCAACACAGTCTGAACTAAAGGCCTATAAGACTTGGGCAAAGATGACAGCAAAATTAAAGCCTTCTCTTCATCTTTTAACTCATCAATAGAAATCGCTAGCAATTGAGAAACCAATCTATTAAACTCATTCAGGTGATTATGAAGACTCATACCTTCTTCCATCTTCAGAGAATACAGATCCATCTTCAAACATAATCTATTAGTCAACGACTTCGAAGCATAAATACCTTCAAGTTTATCCCACAAACTCTTCGGAGTACTTTCAGTCAACACACTGTATTTTACCTCTGAAGCTAGCGCCAATCTAATAGTACTAATAGCTTTCTTCTGAATCCTATTCCAATTAAGATCAGACATTCCCTCAGGCTTACTACTCTCTAATGCTTGATCTAACCCTTGTTGTACTAACAGATCTTGAATCGTACTTTGCCATAACATAAAATTACTCTTTCCATCAAATAACAGAATCTCAAACTTAGGCATAGACATACTAGACATACCTTCTTCAGACATCTTCAAACACTGCTTCACGATCTCTTGGACCCACGAACTTTAAACCTCGAACCTCGCTCTGATACCACTTGTTGGGAAATACCATAATACCCACGCGCAGCAACCACACACAAAATAACAAGCTCAAATCAAGAATAAGAAAACACAAATATATTTGGTTCAGCCCAACTCAAAATGGCCTACTCCAAATCTAATCCACTATCAAATAAATCTTTACAATTGTGAGACTTTTAGAATGAGAAAAGTCTCCTAAAACTCCTTACTCAAAACTTAACCCAAAACCCAATTACACCCTTTAATAGCCTACTCACTTAGCTATTCTCTTGGTGTCTAACTCTCTGAGGTTACTAAACTAAAACCAAAACATCTTATTTATAGGGGTGAAACCCTTTATACCTTTACTAAACTCCCGATGTGGGATACAAGATAAATTCAAACTTACTTAACTTTCGATGTGGGATTCTGAGATTCAAGGTAAATCCCAACAGTTTTAATATTTGAATTTTATATGGTTGGAAAGCTCTTTGAGTCTACTTTCTAATGGATTAAACAAAATCAAAATCCAAATTTTCTAAGAAAAGATTTTGAATTTTTACTAGACACCCTATAGTTGTCTAAAAACTGCATAAGGGGTAGATTTGAAAATTCACTATAATTCGTACACAAGGAATTAGGTGATGAATTTTACATGGATAGAAAGTCCTTTAAGTCTAGTTTTTAAATCTTCAAAGCTTTGTGATTTGGATTTGTATAACTCAAGTTATGATCAAATTAGTGAGTAGAGTACAAAACAAGAAACAACCACCCAGCTTGGACAGGATCGATCCCCTCAAGAAGGGATCGATTGCTTTTTTACCTAAAAATGAATTTTTTGTTGAAATGGAAAGAAATGATTGATTACCCCCTTAACCAATCGATCCCCTACATAAAGGGATTGATCGGGTAGGCATTTTCAAAGGCAAAATTGGCTTCCAAAAATGAACCAATCGATCCCTTAAGGGAAGGGATCAATTAGGTCTAGGTAAGATCACTCCAACGGCTACTTTTTCATGCTTCCAACAGCTATTTTCTTCTCTCAAACACTTCCAATGGCCTTTTCCTCAATTTCTCTATAAATTGAGCTCTCCAACACAGTAAGAAAGTTGATGCATCAAGAGAGCAAGAGCCAGCAAACCATATTTTCATTCTCTCAAATAATCAAGAGTTTTTAAAGTCTATATCTTTGTATTTATTGTATTCAAATTATATTTGTTGTTCATTCATCATTTTTTTATACTTAAACTTAGCAAATACTTAACCTTAGAGAGATTGTTTTATTGCTTGTAAAATTACCTTTGATATACAAGGGTGAAAGAGAACAAGAGGTGAGGTATCCTCTTGAGAGCTTTATAATGAGATTAGGTAAAATACTACAAAGGGTAAAGGTTTCTATCTTAAGCCTTAGAAAGAAAAAGATAGGTTATTTTTTCAATTCAAGAATGATGGATTGAAGCATTGGTGTGGACAACCAAGAAGTGAGGATGTAGGTGCCTTGTAGAGAAAGACCGAACCTCTATAAATCATTGTATTTGATTTCTCTATCCCTATCTCCTTATAATTTATTATTGTTTATATTTGATTTTAGGTTCATTAATTGTTATTGTTTGCATTATATTTTCATCAAAAGTGCTTATTGTTTTAATTTCCATTCAATTATATTGAAATCATTGTTTAGGAAGAATTTGGAAAAATTCAATTCACCGCCCCTCTTGGATCACCATTTCACCTAAAAAGCTAACACAAATAAATCCATCATCTTCAAATAATGACATCTAACAATAAAAGGTTAATGTCATTGAGCATTGCCTCCTTATTTATACTACCTCGAAGGTTAGGCTCTAGGAAATAAAGAACCATTAAACATCTGGGTAAGCCTTAACAAGACTGTCTTTGTTTCCTTTAGCCATTGAATTATTGAGACATGTGATTGCTTCATTTCCTTGATTTCGTTCTACACATCAGATACCTTCCCTTTAAGATCATCGACTTCACTTGATGAAGTAAAAGTGGAATTTAAGGTTGTAGGACCATAAGTTGAATAGGATGAGCTACCTCAATAAAATGTCATGCATAAACTGAATATATTACTTGCACGTGGCCTAACCCCAACTCCATACACATTGGTCCGAGTACTATATAATCCACCAATAACTTGACATCAGGCTTGCAAATCAAACTCTGAATAAATAGATGTGTCCTTACTATACTTTTGGTTCAATAAAAAAACATAGTTTTCCTATAAATACAAGTTTCACATTAGTTAAAGTCAAAAAGCTATATCACAATAATGAAAATATTAAAAAGAAGCCTACATAAAGTTATTTTCACTTACACTAATAGTTTTAGACTCCACAAAATCACCCTGTCTCCTAGAACGTTTGTAGGTGTGAGCAAAAAGTTCATGATACATAGGTTGTTGCTTAAGCTTTTGTGGCCATATTCAATGCCAAATAAGTTAGTGTTTGTAAACTATAAATGATAAATAACATAGAATTAAACATTATCAAATATAGTAATTGAAGAGTTATTACCAATTTATGTGTATACACCAAAAAAGGACATGAACCACCTATGTGCTTTGTGATGCTTCATTCTTTCTCTGTTGGCCAATTCTCTCTTACTTTGCTAGACTTTTGCTGCCTTGCATTGGTACCCCAATCTTATTTAATAAGCTAATCCTAAATTTCAATTTTAACCCAGTTCAATTGATTATAACCTTTGCACTTAGCTATTTTGCTCGTACGAAAAAATCTAATGCCTTTTTCTTTTCCACTTATATCATGTTTTTAAATCGTGCTTTACATGTATCTTCCCCTATTTATACACTAGAGGTGTATATTCTTAAGACTAGAAGAATTTTTCCTAATTGATACTAAAAGAAATTGTCATTATCATCTTGAAATAAGTAAATCCAAATAAAATGAAAATACATTAGTAATGTTCGATGTCACAAATTACATGGAATTTCTCTTGTAAGCTCATCTTCACAACCAAAGGAACTTTCTTCCATGTCAATCACCAATCATTGTAGTAATGTTTAATCAATTCCATAATTGTTCGAACAATTACAAGTTACAAGAAAGTGTTGTATACAAGTTATTAATTCTAGTAATATTAGTTATTCAATTGAATAAACAAATAAAATGAACAATTTATAAAAACATTATCCATAAAACAAGTGATCGACATCTTTTCATTTGGGTTTACTGGTGTAGGTCAACACTAATTAGGCCTTTTAGTTTGTTTTTACGATGGCTATGGTGCAATGGTCTCAATACCATCAATGATGTTGGTGATTGCTACTCGATGGATAGCATATCTTGTGTTAGATAATCTGTGGATGGAGTCTCGATCTTTAGAGGCTTATAGGACCATTTCTTTGATGCTGGAGTCTACTAGTAGAAGTTGGACCACCTGGGAATGTTTGAATTATGAGTGTACTAGTGGAGTCTTAAACTGAGTAACACTTTCAATAGTATCCTCCATCCAAATGTAGATCCAGATATACTAACTTTTGATTTATTAGAAGCTTTTCTTTTAGACATTATAACCGTAAAATATAACATATATGGTTAATAATCAAATTAGATTAAATAAAATATAACATATATCAATAATAATGTAAATGTATTTAACAATATATTTACAAACATGTATCAACAACATAAACAATATATCGAAGAACATATATCAACATAAATGAACATATGATAGAATGTTTTATGATTGCGTATTATGTTGTATGTCAAAGAATGTCACAAATAATATAGTTACGTACATATAAATTTATATATATATATATATCGAATGCCATATTAATTAGCGTCTTTAGTATAAGCTTCCTTATCTTTTTCGTCATCTTTTTCATCTTTTTCTTTATCTTTATCTTTTTCCTTAGATTTTTAATTTTTTTTCATTTTCTACTTGTTCTTCTTCATTTAATTGTTCTTATACATTAACCTCTTCATAATCACCATAAACAAAAATTCTTGAATTGTCAAGTCCTTCTAAACATGAAATAACTCATGTATTAGACACTCCCATTTCTTGATAAACCACTTCATTAAGGTCAATTATATCTACTTCAAAATTATTAGAGTTAAATATACTCTTAGCCTTTGTTTTTAACACAACCCACCAATCTCATCGAACTCTCCTTTTAGATGGATAGGCACTATAATACACAAGTTGAGCTTACTCAACTAACACAAATGTTTCATTACTTGTAAGTGTTGAATTGTATTTAACTTCAACAAGGCCATGATAGGTATCTACACGAACACCTTTTTGCTATTGACTAGTGACATTTAAATAGTACAAGCTTATTTTCAATTCCAAAATTTTTCAACTTGATGATATCTACCACAATGCCATAAAAGGCATGCTTGAAATCATTGTGACAACTTATTTTCATGCATACATCACTATTCAATATTTTTCAGGTTTGTCCATAATCTAATGTATGAAGCTTGTAACTATTGACAAAGTATCACTAATAACACTTTACAATACATCTTGGTCCATGAAATAGCATAATGATACGACAATCAATTTCGTTAGCATGTTCTTAAACATAGAAAAATTTACATAACAAAGTAGTATTATTTCTTGTGTAAAAATAGAGTGTAACAATTAGTAGTTTTAAGTTGAATAATAAACTTACAAATTCCTTAAACCATTTTTTAAATCTTAATTCAGTTATTTTCTTCAATTCCTCATCATTCATTAGTGGTGCGTCCCTTTTTACAATCTTACTGAATATCGTATCATTGGAGTATATGAGTTTTATAAACAATAATGCTTAAGGGAAATACTATTGTAATGCTAATATTGGCAATGCATCCATTACTCAATATATGGGGGCATCTCATCATCATTTATTAAGACATATATTTCTTCTGCATCATCACAATTAATGTTGGTGATGTATCATTTACTCCTATTGCTTTCCACCAATTCTAATTCCCTCCATCTATAGTAAATTGCAATATCTAATCTTGCACTATGCTGTCTTTTGTTTTGCCTTTGACATCCGTTATGTAGAATAAATTTTCAAACACATTTTTTTCAATATGCATAAAATCTAAATTATGACAAATCAAATTTTTGTGCCAATAAAGTAATTCCCAAAATAAACCTTTCTTTACCCAATGATGAGTTACACTATAACCTTTAAACTTTTGTTTAGAGCATTTTATGTCAAATGTGATGTCATCTATGCAATCAATTTGTCTTAAAATTTCTTCACCTGACAATCTCTAAATTGGACAATCGTGCTTAACTCTTTTACAAAATTTATCTATCTCTTAAAGACTGATTAGGAAGCAAAAACCACAGATGACAATAAAAAAATGAGGCTTATTTCAACGATCTAATTTGAATGTCTTTGTATGTTCCATGCAACAAAGACATGAAAAAACTCCATGTGTACACTATCCATATAACATGCCATACTTAGAAAAGTCTTTAATTTCCATAAAATGCTATACTTAATAAAAAAAATGTCGTTTTGTATGAGCATAGTAACTCTTAACACCATTATTCTATAATATTTATAGCTCATTATCAAAGATCCTAATAAAATATCTATATTTTGTGAAAGACTACACTTTTCTAGAATAACCATGTTAAGGAACAAATATAAGTGCTTCACGCACATGAAGATAAATTCTACACAACAAGCATAACCAACCAACAAGAATAATGTTTTGTGCCCTAACCAAATGAACAAAAACCACCGACAC
Organism: Durio zibethinus; assembly: GCF_047325235.1. NCBI lineage: Eukaryota > Viridiplantae > Streptophyta > Magnoliopsida > Malvales > Malvaceae > Durio > Durio zibethinus. The sequence goes on from NC_143178.1 coordinate 14,206,549, forward strand.
ATAAAATAAATCTCACTTTTTGAGGTTTGGCTGTAAAAGATTCATATGTACAATTGAAATGTTGCCAAACCTCACTATCAATTGAGTGAATAAGCACTCCATCAAGACTTTAATTATGGATAAGCCATATCATAAACTCTACAGCTATTTTTGAAATATAAAGCTTTTGAAGTTGTAGTATAAGTATCAAGTAATGCAAAATCTTAGAAAGAATTTTCTTTTGCCTAACCCACTTGATTTGCTCAGTTTATATTGAAAATGACCACATACTGAATAATAGATTAAATCAACATTGTCTTTATAAAACAACATGCACTTGTTATGCATGTATTTTAACTAAATCAAAACCAAATTTTGCCATCTTTTTCTTCACTTGATAAAAGATTTTTGGTAAATAATCCTTCTTTGGAAGCATACACTTTATCATTAATATGAGATGATCAAAGCATACTTTGCTCATTTTAAACTTTGACTTATAATTTAAAAGTTGAGACACAACAAATAATGTCATGTGCTTTGTACAACCTAACCATAATGGTTCATCTACATCTTTCATCAAAGAAAAAATTGTATGCCTCGTAATTTGATTGTACCTCCTCATATCTTAACTCATTACCAAAATTTTCATTTTGGTTAAATTGCGAATCTGGAGCATCCATAACCATTATGATATACGAATTTTCTATTTTTACTTGACACATTGGATTAAATTTTTTATTTTTACTTCTTGATGATTGACTTTGTTTAACTTCTCTATAAAGGTACCAATTTGTGTAACTAATGAAAAAACCTTTATAATAAAAGGCTCTTACACATATCATCCGCTTGATTAAATCATTTATTTTAATATTTACACTAAGGGCACTTAATTCTATCTCTATTAACAAAATTCATTTGAGAAAATACAAAAATGATAAACTCTTCAACTCTTTCCAAGAACTCATTGGTAATAAACCAATTTGCATCTAACCAATTAGACATCCAACTTCTATCTTTATCCATTTTCAAACCTAATTGAATTACAAGAATTTTATAAGTACATAACTATATATATAACCTAATAAATTAAACATTAATTCCCTAAATTTCATAAATTCCTTTAAAATTCAACAAATTTCCAATTTCCATAATAATTTCTAAATTTTCATAATAATTTCATAAATTCACAATTTTACAAATTCAACAATAAATTAAAATTTTCCAAATTTCCACAATAATAATATAAATTTTACAAAAACACAATATTCACAAAATACCTAAATTCCACAATAAATTCATAAATCCACAAGTTCCATAATTTCCACAAAAAGCTCAAATTTTCAATTTTCATAATAATTTCACAAATTCACAATTTCCAAAATTCCAAAATTCCACAAATTCAACAATAAATTAAAATTTTCTAAATTTTCACAATAACCATATAAATTTCACAATACACAATTTCCAAAAAAAAAAAAAAACTTAAATTCCATAATAAATTTTTAAATTCACAAGTTCCAAAATTTCCACATAAAGCATAATTTCCCAATTTTCATAATAATTTCATAAATTCACATTGACCACAATTTCATAAATTCAACAATAAATTAAATATTTCCAAATTTCCATAGTAATCTTATAAATTCCACAAAAAAATTTTTCACAAAATACTTAAATTCCATAAATTCAACAAAAATTCATAAATTACTAACCCTAAGTCATCATTATTCAATAATTGAAACAAATTAAAAGTTAGTAGTAAAAGAAATTATTAAATTGTTGTTACTAGGTGGCAAGCTCTTCAAATCTTGCAAAAAATTTTTAATTAAATTATTTATTACAAATATAAAAAGTATATTAAATAAGATCTAAAAAATAATTATACTATGTAATAACACCTAAAATAAAGCTTTAAATTATAAAAACACTTAAAACAACAAAAATCTAAAAAATACATACTGAAAAAAAAAAAAACTAAATTTGTAAAAGAAATCGAAAAGATGATTTACCAAAATTGCTTTTTAGATTCAAGTGTAGGGGAAAGATAAGGGATGATTTTAGGGTGGGGAAGCTGAAAATTAGTTGTGGTTGGTTGGAATATGATCAAATTGGGGGAAAATGGGAGAAAGAAGCTATGGCTAGTTTAGGAGTCAGTTTAGGGTTGTTTTGGCCGATTCAGGCTATGATCGAAAGCTAGGGATGGTCGGCAAATTATAATGGTTAGATGGAAGACGTGGCTACTAGTTGGCAAAGAGCTGGGTGCTTAAAAGCTTGAAGGTCGATGAGGTCAAAGTAGGAGAGAGAGAGAAAAAAAAAAAAAGGGAAGCAAGGAAAAAAACGGAGAATCTAAATTTTAAAATCAATTAAGCTTTAGCAATGGAATTTTGTTGCTAAAAGCTTTTCTCTACTTTTAACAGTGAAAACTTTCTATCGACAAAATTCTATTGCTCAAAGCTATAAAAAATTGATTTTATTTTTTTAAGAAATGAAAAATCTTTTTCATTTATTATAAAATATTAAAAATTATTTTTTATTTTTGGTTTAATGTTTAGCGATGAAATTTTTCTATTACTAATTCTGTTAGTATTGATGCAATTAGTGATGAAATTTTGACACTAAAACCATCGCTAAAAAGGATTATTAGTGACAAAAAATTTATATTGCAAACAATTCATTGCTAAAGGTAGATTTTCTTATAGCTTAAATCTTCCAAAAAATCAAAACTCTCCATATTTGTTTTGCTTTCTCTTAGTTGTTTTTATATTGTTTTTCATTTTTGTTTTCGCTTGTGTGGCTTCAAGATTGATAATTGTTTTTGTTGTTTTTTTTTTTTTTTTGGTTAAGTGATAGTTTATATTTGAGGTGGTTGTATTTTGGATTGGTTGTTTAGGTGATGTGATGGTGGTTGATAGTGGCAAAGGTTGGTGGTCAATGGTGGGTTTGATTTTTTTTTTTGGCAAATCTAATTTTTTATAGATTTGATTTACATATTTGATTTTTTTTAATTTTTGTATATTTTAAAATTTTTATTATTTACATTTTAATTTTTTTAGTTAGGTTAAAAGATAAAATAATGATGTTATAATACTGGAAGTGTAAAATTATAATTTAATAATATTGGAAAGGTGTCAAGAAACTAAGAGTTTGATTTGTAGATTTTGATATTCTCTTTAAGAATCTAACTTTTTGTAATCTGATTCTTACGTTTGATTAACAGAATATGATTTTTTTAGGGTTTCTAAGATTACTAGCAATACAAGAAGAGAGAAAATAACCCGGAATAAAACAAAGAAAAAAAACCTCATTTCTTTGACGTTCTCTTTGATTCATGGAAGAATGCAAAATTTATCTCATTTTTTGCTTCAATAATTGTTATTTACTGTCCATTGTACCCGTTAATATAATAAAAATTGTACCATAAACCTAGGCTCGATTTGATATGTGCATAGGTATTGGAGTCTCAACATTTGACACATGGCATCACACATGGTAAAATATCATTTTGTAAAATAGAAATTATTTCAGTTATTTTAGTTACTTTTTAATTGAATTTTCTTTACAATTAATTTGATTTTATTTAATAAAGATATAATAGTAAAAATTATTGACTTATGTATATATTATATCAATAATATTCCAATTATTTGGAATAAAACAAATATTTGTAATAAAATATTTATTTTCAATTGATAAAACAATAATTATATGACATATATTATTAATGTATGTATATTATGTCAAGAGCTTTTTACATGTTAAATTGCTCATTTATTTATTTAACATATAAGTTTTTTAGCATATTAAATAAATATGTGAAACTTTGCTTGTTAAACAAATATGGAATAAAATATTTTGCACGTTTACTTATTTATTTATTCATCTTTTTATGGAATAGATAACGATGGTTTATTAACAACCATTATCTTTTATGCAATAGATGATAGTTGTTATAAATAATCATCCTCTATTCCACAAAAAGATAAATAAAATAAATAAATAAATAAAAATGTAAAGTGATCATAAAATAAGTGAAGAGTATATACTATTTTTATGGTATAAATAAAAAATTAAATAATTAATAATAAAATAAATAGATAATTGATTGTGACAAATGCAATAATTTTATAATAACAAAATATCATTTGATTTAAAAGAGTATATATTATATATTAAATTTGTCTTTCCAACTATAAAAAATAATTTTATTAATAAAAGTATTAAAATATCTAGAAACAATCTAAATTACATTTAATTTTTAGCTTTGAAATAAAAAAATGAATAAAAATGTGAAAGAGAAACACTAAAAATTTTGATAAAGTATTAATTGGAATAGGTTGAGACATTAAATTTTTTATTTTAAATTAATTTATATTTTTTATGATCATATTATTATTTTTATCAATTATTTACATGTTAAATAAATATATTATAAAAATATTAAATAAATAATTATATATGTTTATAGGTCATCAAAGATATTAGGTAATCTTAAATTTCACGAATTAAATATAAAAATTTTAAATTCCTTAATATCAACAAAACACATAAATTACCAATTCTCTTTTACTATCACTTTTTTTCTAAAATCACTTACTCTTCTAATTTCTAAGAATTCGCAAATTAAATCCTCCTAAGACAATAGATTTAATATATGGGATAGATTTTAATTGAGGTTGTTTGAATAATAATGTTAGAAAATCATAAAATAATAATACAATAACCTTTTCCAAGTTTGCCCATTTAAATTTGCAAGAAAGGGGCAAATTCCGACCCCGAAGCACTATGACACAGCACACAGGCGGGAGTCAAGCCAGGCCCGCGTCACTGCCGATCGGCAGTCGCCACAAGGTGCCTGATCAACCCTCCCCATTTCTTTCTCCTCTCCCACTGCTTCTCCTCACAGCCCCTTTTTTCTTGTGCTCACAATATCAACATCCCTAGGCCTCTCTCTCCTTCCCCTTGTCACTGTGGTGAGCCATTCTTCCCTCTGCGTCTCTCCCATCATTCTTCGATCTCCCTGTTTTCTTTTTCTCTCACCAAAAATGAAAAAAGCATCAGAAAAGAAAAAAAAAAAAGTCTTGCAAAGAAATGAAATAGTGAATAAATACCCCAAACATTTAGTGATAGTTGCCATATCCTTTCGGAGACGTGTCACACTCAAAAGGAAGAAATGGCTTGGCTAAAGATTAATGTGAGTTTTAATGGATGAAAAAATATCTGATTTGTTTACGAGTTTCATTTTTTTTTTTTGGATAAATATTATTTATAATTTCAATTTTTTTACAGGATTTCTTTAGTACATTATCTATCGGATTTTATTCAATAGCTTAATAAAGATTATCACTCAAAAGTTTAATTAATATAACAATAAATATTTTAATTTTTAGGTCTGTATAAATAATAAGATAAAATATAGAAATAGTTACCCTACTTTATAAACCGTTTTGAAAAAGTCATTAAAATATTAATTTTTTTAATTTATATAATTACTTAAAAGTTTGATTAAGCATTTTTTTTACCACTCAACTAATAATGTCTAATGGTATGCTAACGTGGTATGAACATGTTAATTGTCAAGTGATATTGCCACCTCATTTGACGAGTCACGTAATATTATTGACATGATATTTATAAATTTTAAAAAATTAAATAATTTTGGTTACTTAATTTTTTAAAAAAAATTTATTTTGAACATTCAACTTTAAAAATTTATCTCATAATAAGTCCTCAAAGCTAAAAAAAAAAAGAAAATAAACATTTGATATTTTTATTGTATGAAATTAAATTATAAATTTTTATTTTATTGTAATTATACTATTTAACTTTGAAAAATAGAAGAATATTATTTAATTGCCAAATTTACTAAAATAGCATTGCTTCAAATATTTTACTATTTAGTCTATCCAAATAAATTCAAGTAAGTATTTAATAATTTATAATGTCAAGATTCTAATTACAATAAAGTTTCACAATAATTTCATACAAAAAAAAGTAAAAGAACTATAGATAACTAAACTTTATTGTAATTATAGAACCTTAATATTATAAAATATGAAATTTATTAATATTTTGATCATTAATGTTTGCAAAATTTATTAATATTTTGCTTTCTATTGTCAATAACTCATTGTTACGTGAATTTATAATGAGCTTATTACCAACGTTATGAATTTTAATATAATAAATTATTTTATTATATATGTTACCTATTGAAATATATTGGGATGATATTCAACTAGTCTTTGAATTTTATTAAAAAAAAATAGAAACAAACATTCAGTATTTTTAGTGCATGAAATTAAACTATGAACTTTTATTTTCTTTTTATAATTATACCATTTAAATTTGAAAATTAGATGAATATTAATCAATTGCACAAATTACTAAAATATTATTAGTTCAAATATTTGTCATTCAGATAATTTAGATAAATTCAAGTATTTATTTTAAATTTTTACAATTTGATCGCCAACATTTGTGGAATTATTAATATTTTTATGTCATTATCAACATAGCTTTAAAATGATTTAATCACCAATAGTTTATGAAATTTAATATAATATATTTTATTTCATTTTTATTTTTATTTCTTTTAAATTTGAAAATTAGATGAATATTAATCAATTGCACAAATTACTAAAATATTATTAGTTTAAATACTTATCATTAAGTTAATCTAGATAAATTCAAGTATTTATTTTAAGTTTTTACAATTTGATCACCATCTGTGGAATTATTAATATTTTTATGTCATTGTCAACGTAGCTTTAAAATGATTTAATCACCAATAGTTTATGAAATTTAATATAATAAATTATTTTATTTTATTTTTATCTATATTTCTTTTAATGTTTTATTACATGAAATTAAAATTAAATATTAACATTATGAAATATGAAATACTTGCTTGAGTTTATTTAGATGAGTTAAATAAAAAATATTTGAAGTGATATTATTTTAGTAATTTTTGCAAGTAGATAATATTCATCCATTTTTCAAATTTAAATGGTATAATTACAATAAAATAAAATTTATAATTTAATTGCATGAAATAAAAAATGTCAAATACTTGTTTCTATTTTTTTAATAAAATTTGAAAATTTATTTATAAGTAATCAAATTGTAAATTTTTAAAATTGAGTGATCAAAATAAAAATTCTAAAAAAATTAAGTAATTAAAATTTTTTTTTCACAATTTACAAATATCACGTTAGCAATGCCACGTGACTTATTAGATGATGTAACAATGTCATGTAACACTTGACAACTGATGTAGCATTATTATATTGGCAAGTCATTAAATATTAACGGTTGAGTGATAAAAAAATACTTATTTAAATTTAAATGATTAAATTAAAAAAATTAATATTCAAGTGATCATTTAAAAACTAACTCATAAAGTTGCGTAACTATTTATGTATTATACCCTAAATAATAATTATTGTTATATGTTTAATAAATTTAAGATGATGTGATGTGATGTGATTAAATAAAAACACATCGGTCTCAAGACTCAACATAGACTAAAAGTATATTACTACAACCATTATATTATAACTAAATAATTACAATTTAAAATTATATAGAGTATATCAAAATTTTATATAAAACTCATATTTATAATTATGATTAAATAATTATAAAAGAAACGCTTTATTTGCAAAATTTAATATTGAATATAAAACTTTTACATAATTTTTTTATTATAATCATAAATATTATATTATAACAAACATGGATACCGATAAAGTATGCTACATGTATACCTATGTGGATAATTTCTTTGAATGACATGTAAGATAATATTAATTAAATATTATTCAAACTAATCAAATATCCAAAACTTTTAAATTAAACCATATTAAATATTCAAATTTGATTTGAATTTAAATGCATTTTTATCCAAATATATCTAAACCCAATTATATATCACTCAAAATAATAAAAAAATAATTTTTTTTATATATGACTTTTTTTAGGTGGTCTACGACAAAGATTGATTTAAATTTAAATTTATTTTTAATTTAGATATATCTAAATCTACTTTTTAAATTTAAAATTATATATAAATATATATTTATATATATGACATTTCTTGCTCTTATTGTAATTAACTATCTTCATGGTCTTTTTCTCTAAAAAAAAAAAAAAAGTTCCGTTACAATCTTCATTCCCAAAGTGAAAAATCAGTATTCAAGAATTCAAGTAATCTATTGATTTTCACTTGAATAATATTTTTCTTTTTATGTTTTATATATTAATATATCTAGGTTTTGATCAATCTTTTTGTATCAATGTTATGATTAAGTGTCTTTAGTTTGTAAGTATAAATGATAATTTATTATGCTAAAGAAGTTGCTTATTGATGAGTTTGGACGTTCAACAAAATATTTTGAAAAGTCTAGAAATAAATTTAGATATTTTAACACTGAATTGTTTTATTAGTATTTATTTGAATTTTTTCACACTTATATTTATACTTGTATAATTTGAAACTATGATTGAATAAAGATTGAAATATATATTGATTAATTAAGCGTACTAGCTATGACTTTTTTTCTCATGATCATAATATATGTTTGATATGTTTTTTTGTCATTTTGCGAATATTATGAAGTTGGTAATGTTTTAACAAATATATTATAGTATATATAACTAAAAAAGAGTGAGGTTGCTTATGTTTTTTTTTTTTCCCTCCATGATCAATAATAGGCAGAAATAAAAATGATCACAGAAATAGTAATAGTCGAGATGGGCATCAAGTGGTCTATCATGGTCATATGGTGCATAGTGGGTGTAACGAGGTAGTGGCAAATATAACACCAACTGAGGAATCTTGCCAAGAAAAAGAAATAAGAGAAGAAGTTTTGAACACTATTTGATCTTGAAGATGTGGATAGTGCTAAACTAAATTGTGATTGCAAAAGAGAATAATAGTTTCATTTTGAGGGTAATCAATCCAATGTTAGTTGAATGATAATTTTACTATGACAATGATCATGGTCGCATTTAAGGAGACAAGTTTTTGTTTTTGTTTTTTTTACAGAACAAGTATCTTAATTTTTTTATTTATATTGCAAAAGGGAATAAAAATGGTCAATTTAACTACCGTTTCTATTTATATTTGTCTTAATTTATTCACAATTATACATAATGCTTTTGTTTTCTAGGTTAGTTTTTCTTTCTTTTTTTTTTTTCCCTTGGTTTAATTAGTTTGAATTACATCGTATTGCTACTTTAATGGTTTTTAATAGGCATTGCCCAAATCTTGATATACTTTATATGAACAAAATTTGATTTATTGCTTAATTGCCCATAATTAAACTATTTACAACCATCATTAGAAAAGTTTATATATACAGATTCATGACATTATAGTTATTGATAGTTTTTTAAAGGTCATAATCATTAAAATTTGCTCGAATTGCATAATCTTTATATATAGAAAGTAAAAATATATATTATAAATAGACTCGGTGCTTACTTAAATTCTTTTTTTACGGTGCTTACTTAGAATTTCGGAATTCTTTTAGGAATCAACGCTTACTTAAATTTCATAAACTATTAAAGCAAGCACAAATTTTACTTAAAATCTCTAAAAAAAATTAAGCATCGATTTTTTTAATTCCTAAAATAATAAGCACTGCATTTTATGAAATTTAAGTAAATATCCTTGATTCAAAATTTTGGCATGCAATTTTGATAAGAAAAGAGTTTTTAATTTTGTTATTTCATAATAAAAATAAAAAAATTTTATGGGTAAATCTCCTCATATATCCAATGATATTATCTAGATTATTAGATATATACATATATATAATTTTTAGACAATATTTTTTAAAATTTAAAAATGTCAAATGTAATGATAAATTTAAAAATACCAAATATCATACACAGCAAAACAAATAATTCATCGAAACTCTTAAAATCAATTCTATATCTTTATTCTCTTTCCATCTTTACGTAGGCTTCTTCATATCTACAAGGTAAAAAGTTACAAAGGCATATATTTTTTCTCTTAAATTGCTAATGTTGGATTTTATTATTATCTTAGACCTTTAATATCAATCAAGTAATCATTTTATTCTCTCAAATCAATTTTAATTTTTTTGTTATGTATCTAATCCCTTGGTTTCTATATGCTTATTATTATTTATCTTACGTCCTTATGATGATGTAATCATTATTAAAAATTGTACTATAAAATTTGAGCTTAAAGAACAATCCATTTGACTATTGTATATAAATAATTTTGTTTGGACATGTTCCGGACATGTTATAGTTAATTATGATACTTTTAAAGTTAGGCCTAGTTCATATCTAATATTTCTTTAAAATTTACAAATTTTTAAAATTAAATTTTAGGTTAAATTAATCAAAATATCTCATGATCAAACATGGTTAAACGTGATCAAATTCAATCAAATTTGGTTGAACTCGGGTCAACCCTTGAAATTCATAATTTAATAGGACTACTAAGACTTGAGACTACCAAATGTCTTTTAGAAGTATTTTCATAATTTGACTTTTCTGAGGTTGGTTTTCTGCAAAAAGCTATAGATCAGGTTTTACTATTATTCCATGAATTTTAATATACTAAAAATCTTGATTGTACCTAGAAAAGGTGAAATTACCAAAATGCCCATTAGAAGTATTTTCATAATTTGATTTTTTTTTAGGTTGGTTTTCATGAAAAGCTCCAAATCATAGTTAGATATTATTTTATTATTTTTGGTCCTTTAAAATTATGAAAAAAAAAAGGTGGATCATAAGATTTTAGAAAAATCATGAAAAAGCTTAAAAAACACTAATAAGTGTAAAATGGTCTTTTCAATGGGATAGGTGGACTATATGCCAAGATAGATGTTGTATTCTTTCTAAGCCATTGATCTTAAAGTTTTACACCTTATGGTCAAGATTGCTTTCCTTGTTAACCAAGCTTAGGAGAAGAAGACAAAATAACTACAAGTTTTAGATAAAATTGATCCAAGGGTTAGGGAAATAGGTCTTGGTCTTTAAACATATCATTTAAGGCTGGAATTTAGAAGGAGACAACTGGAAGGGGGGGAAAACCCAAAAAAAGGAAAGAAAAAGAAATTGGAAAAGCTTTGTAAAATGACCATTTTCTCACCATTTTCATGTATTATTCATCTCCATTCAATGTAGTTCTTAGTTTGTCTCCAGGTAGTTCTTCATTCCAAGAGCCTCTTCCCATTTTTAATGATTTACATGTATTGATTTATGATTTAGATGTATTTTTAATAATTTGGTCTTGTGATTATCTTGTTTGCATGATTTAATTGTATTTTTGTTTACTCTTTTTGAATAGAAATGTTAGATTCTTTATTTGTCTTTTGTTAGTTTTCTAAGTGTTTGATGAAAGTTTTATTTTCAATAAATGATGGTTTTTTAATTGCTTGATGTGTGCTTGATATGTGTTAGCTTTTAGATTGATTTTCAATGGTTATAATGTTTGTTAGGTGTTTGAATAAATTTACAAAGTTAGAAAGTTTGTGTTCATGGTGTATTAAAATTGTTGGATAAATAAAAAAATAAGTGATCAATAGGTTTTCAAGTGTTTAATTTTTTTTTTGAGATTTTTTAGAAAAAAAAAAGGGAATACAAAGAATAATACTTCTAAAAAATGATTTTGGAGATCCTACCTAAATATTGAAGAGAATTTAAATTATTATTTTTACTAAGAAATATTATTTTTTATTTGATAGAATTATCATAAGATTTTTTTAAAAAGTGACCAGTGTTCCTAAATTCCATCTAGATATTGGGGAATTAAAAAAATTTCAACATTAAAGATTATCATTTTTTAAAAGGGGAGAGATATTTTTAGAAAAATAAGATAATGTTTTTAAGTAAAAATAACTTTAAAAATCTTGCCTAAATATTAGAAAAAATTCAAATATTTATTTTTATCAAGAAATGTTATCTTTGTTTTAAAGATCATTATAAGTTTCTTCAATGAATGATCAATGTTCCTAAATTCCAACTAGATAATTGGGAATCAAGGAAATTTTTTATCACTAAAGATTTTTATTTCTAAATATCTCACTAGCGAGATAATGAAGAAAGATGTTGTTAGCCTTGAATTGATCAAAGTATTTTGAAATGATAAAGCAAAAATTTGCTAAACTTGAATTGAATTGATTTAAACTCAAATTGAATATTTTTCTAGCTTTGTATCAAGTGAAAAATGTGTCTAAAACACAAATAGCCTTTCTTTCCTTGGTTTAAAATGATTTTGTGCTTAAAAGAAAAGAAGGGATCGATCTCTTCCCTTAGGCAATCAATCTATTTTTTGGCCAATATGCTCTTTCATGTGATTTTCATGAAAAACAATCGATCCCCTCCTTGTAGGGATCGATTAGTAAAGGGTTTTATTTGACAAGATCGATCCTCTATTTAAAAGGATCAATTGATTTTTTATATAGAAGCAAAATGGTTTTGAAAATCATCAAAATGGATTAATTACCTTACAGAAAGGATTGATAACCCTAAATCAATCACCTCACAGAGAGGATCGATCCCTTCCATAAAAGGATCAATTAGGTGAGCTTTTTCATGTATAAAATTTTGGCTTTCAAAACATGATCCAATTGATCTCTTTCAAGAAGTGATAGAAAAATTGTGTTCGATGTTTCACTTAGTATTCTTGGAGTTCATACTTTGCATAGTATGGGTTACACATAAAATTTTATTGGTTTATGGGTTAGGAAAAATGAGATTAGGGTAGAGTAAGAAGAAGAAGAGCTTGATTTTCAAGACATTCCTCAGGAAAGCCCCTTTAATCCACAATTAGATACTTAAGGTGCATTACAAGTTCTCATGGTTCAAATGAATAGCTTACACTCCTTGGTTAGGAGCATGAATTCCATGCTTAAAAATTTAAAGCTCAATCAAAGTGCCATGACTGAAGAAATTCAACAAATGCAAACTAAAATGAACTAACATTTTCACCAATCCCACCTTATCCTCTTTTATCTTAAATCATCCTTGATGCCAAGCCAAAAACTATTTTTCCTACATTTTATATTTTAAGCTTTTAAAGACAAGCTTTATTATAGTTTCAACATTGGCACTTTGCATATTTCTATCTATGGCATGAGCATTTAATTTTCATGTGATTGTGTTTGGTTCATGGTTCATAATTGCCATTATGTTCTTAAATATGAAACTACTATTGAGTTAATTTGCTTTGGGGATATATTGAGCTTGAATTGTTATATCTTATAATGTTGCCTTGAATCGATTGTAATATTGCTTTGATTAGGATTTCCTTTTTGCTATGAAAAGGAGAATACTTGACATAGGGGGAGAAAATTTTTAGGCTTGTGCTTTAATGAATATTTGCTATTGCTATACTTAAAAATGCTCTTATAATGTGCTTAATATGCTAAAAATGAAATGGTTCTTTAAATTTTGATCATGCATATTTTTAGGGGGAGCTTATTTTTCAAAAGAAAAAATGTTTTTCAAAGCAAATTTTTTCATTGGTTTTGTCATATAAAAAATAAATGGGGAGATTGTTAGCCTTGAATTGATCAAAGTATTTTGAAATAACAAAATAAAAATTTCCTAAACTTGAATTGAATTTGATTTAAACTTAAATTGAACATCTTTCCAACTTTGTATTAAGTAAAAAATGTGTTTTAAAACATAAACAACCTTTTTTCTTTGGTTAAAAACAATTTTGTGCTTAAAAGAAAGGAAGGGATCGATCCCCTCCCTTAGGTAATTGATCTATTTTTTGGCCAATATGCTATCCCGTGTGATTTTCATGAAAAACATTCAATCCTAGCTACACTAGGCTTAAATCTTATTAGGAACGAATCTAATCCTTTTTTTTTCAAAAATTCTCAAACATTTTTTCTTTTAGAAGACTTTTTCATTTTTCTTGTTTTTCGATATCAACTTTTTTAATGGCTCTCTTATTTATTATATCTTTGGATTTTTTTTTCATTTTTCTTACTATCTTTTCCTTCATTTTTTTCTTGGTGGACTTCTTTTTGGTCTTTCGAAATTAGGATATTCTTTTTTTTTAGATTTTTTTTTTGTTTTTTTAGGCCATCAAAGGTTTTGAAAATTTTAAAATCTTAACTTTGAAATTTAAAAAATTTTGCTTGGAAGACTTACGAATCTTGACACTAAAAACATATTCAACTTGGAAGACTTACGAATCTTACCCGAAGGACTTAGAAAGATTGAAGCTCAAATAGATTTAGCTTGAAAGATTTATGAATATTGCTCAAAAGACTTAGAGACTATACCTTGAAGTCTTATAAGTCTCAACATTTAAATAGATTCAGCTTAGAAAACTTGTGGGTTTTGCCTAAAAGATTTTGAGACTATGCTAGAAAGTCTTATACGTCTCAATATTTAAATAGATTCAGCTTGAAAGACTTACGAATCTTATCTGAAGGACTTAGAGACTATGCTTGGAGATTTTATAAGTCTTAACACTTAAACAGATTTAGCTTAGAAGACTTATGAATTTTACTTGGAGGATTTGGAATTCACTCAAAAATTTAAAATTTTGCTTAAAGGTCTTGGAAATCATTAAAAAAACTGAAGTTTTGCCTAGAGTTCTATAATTCATTTAAAAATCTAAAATTTTGCCCGAAGGTCTTAAAATTCATTCAAAAATCTAAAATTTTACCTAGAGGTCTTGAAAATTATTAAGAAATCTAAGGTTTTGCTTGGAGGTTTTAAAAATCAGTCAAAATTTTAAGATTTTAGCCGAAGGTTTTTGGAAATCATTCAAAAATCAAGATTTTACCTGGTGGTCTTGGAGATCATTAAAAAATCTAAGTTTTTGCTTGAAAGTCTTGGAAATCATGTACTTATTTTCCTAATCCTAATAGCTTTTAGAGTTTGAAATCTTTTCACTTTTCATTTCAAAAGCCTTTTCACTATTTGTTTTAAAATCTTTTAGATGTGAAAATGCCTAATATTTCAATTTTGTCTTTCAAAAGTGTTCCACACCATTTCTTGAGTGTTTTAAATTTCAAAAGAATAAATTCTCTTTCTTACTTTATTACCCAAAATTTAGGAAACATAACTCTGATGCAAAAGACTATTGAAATGACCATGAGGAAACAAACTTTACTTCATACAAAAATGCCAATGAATGCTCTATGTGAATATGCAAATGTCTCCTTTCAGATGCAAATTCAAATGTCTTTTTCTTGATGCACATGTTCTATACAAATGCAAATTTCTATCCTAGTTATACAAATGTATTGCAATGATGCAAGTATAAATAGCTTTTTCCATAATGCAAATGCAAGCATGATGATGCACATGCAAAGATCCTTTTCTTCATTTTTTTTATTTTATTTCTATTGACTTCTCTTTGTTCATCAAATTAGCTTTTCAACTTCCTCATGAAAAAGGTTTCTCTTCCATTTTCTCATGTTCTTTTCTTTATGCCTTCACCTATCTTCTTTATGGTTTGTTTACCAATTTTTACTTTCTTTACTTTTCCAATAGGCTTTTTTATTTTCCTTTCAACATGTTTTCTTTTCTATTTTCCTTTTGAACATGCAATATGCAACATACAATATATTTTGGACTTGATTATGAAAACAAGTAAAACCTTACTATTTCTAAAAACATTTTTTCCTTTTTATTTCCATTTCAACAACATTAATCCTTTAATGAAAAGTATTTTTCTTTTTTGAATCTGAATTAGTCCAAGATTATCACAATTCAATAATTTTCTCAAACATGATTTCTTTATTTTTCACAAAAAGTGTGACTAGGTATTCAAAAATTTTTAAAAATGGTTAACAAAATTTTCCCCTCATAATTAAATTTCTTAGCCAAAGAGAGTAAAATATATGAATAAATGTAATTTTAGGAGTCTTTAGAGAATTGGTGTTTCTTATTAGAAATGAAAGAGGTGACAATTTTTTTTTCAAAGGGATTGAAAATTCTTAGCATATGGAGATATCAATTCACTCAAAAAGGTTTCACCACTTAAAGGGGATAAAAAGAGGAGTATATTTTTTCACGTAGGGTCACAAATAAGACATTAGTTTGTCTAAAATATGAATCCCTTCAAAATTAAATATGTTTAACATTTTCTTTATTATTCAAATGCAGTCATTTTGATAAATGGCAAGGCTAGCTGTGAAGAGTTCAAAATTTTGGACAATCATTTAGGAAAAAGGAAAGAGGTCTTAAATTTTCAAAATCAATCCATTTTTATGCGTTTCCAGCTTTTAGAGATCTTAATATCTTTGAATCTTTCAAAGGTCTAAATTATTTTGGTTACTATATATTTCATTTAGTATCGAGATTGATTTTAAAAGCTTTCAAGGTTTGCTCTAAACTACCATTTTATAGGGTTTTTACCCTAGAGCCACGTTCATCTTTTCTCTTTTTATTCATTTTTATTATTACATTATGCACTTAAGAATTCAAACTTATCCAAGATAAACTAATGGTCTAGATAGGTAATTAGATAGTAAATGAAAACTAAAAGGTTTATAGATTTGCAGTCGTTTCTTAAAGAGAAACTCTTCAATTTTAAACGTCAATGCTTGATCCAATATAGATTTTTCCTAGGATGTAACATAGGCTAAGGTTCAAGGTTTTTAAAGAAAGTGATAGATAGGTTTAAAATAAGCATTTAAAGGTGATTCAACCCAAGGATCATTTTTTCATTTGAAGGATTTACTTTGGGGGATTTGCCATTTTATTTTCTCATGCTTTCCACTCAATCATTCATTTTTTTTCTTTTCCTTCTTTTCTTTTTTTTTTTCATTTTTTCATTTTTTTTTCATTTTCTTTCCTTTTCTTTATTTTCTCATTCTTTCACTTTACTTTTTCTTTTCTTTGAGTGGATTCAAATCTTTAGGAATTTTTTTATTAAGGATTGGCCCTCAACATGTAAGACTCCTTCTCAAACTTTACCATACTTAACTCTTAAATACATCCATTTTACCTCTTAGAGTAGAGGGTGATCCTTGGTCACAATTTATTTTAAAAAAATTCTATTAGGCTCAAAGA
Organism: Durio zibethinus; assembly: GCF_047325235.1. NCBI lineage: Eukaryota > Viridiplantae > Streptophyta > Magnoliopsida > Malvales > Malvaceae > Durio > Durio zibethinus. The sequence goes on from NC_143178.1 coordinate 14,223,556, forward strand.
AGTAGTAAGGGAATAATTTTTTCATGTTTGTGAGGGTATAATGAAATATGAGTCACCTAAATTGAAAAATAGTTCCCTTTAAGAAAAATGAACTTAAAGATAGGTTTTTTTTCAAAAATTTTCCATTTTTTTAGGGTTTTTTTTTTGTTTTCTTGACTTTCTTTTCTAGTTTTTTTTTTTGCTTTTTTTTTTCTTTTTCTGGTTCCTTTATAAATTTATTAAGATTTATTTTTTTGTTTTTGGATTTATTTGAATGTCTCAAGTACATGATGTCACAATCAAAAACTTTATTTTCTTTCATTTCATTTTTTTTTTCTTCTTTGCATTTTCCTTGTTTTTTCTTTTTTTGCATGCCCCTAATCATAATTTGAGAAAAATGCCCTATTTTGGCAAGCCACCTCTAATGAAGGTTAATGCGAGAAAGGGTTATGTGGAATAAAGTCGTTTAAGGTGTCGAATGGTTCATGTCACTACATCAAAGGAATAGGTTAATCATAACTCAAATTGTCTTAAAGGTAATGAGGTATTTCTTTTTAGTCAATGTGCCCTAAGACACTGAATAAGGACAATTTTAGGATGGAAAACTAAAAGGCTAGTATGTTTGAGGTCATTTTAATAGATTTGGATGGTTTCGATTTTGAAAAATTCTAAAGCTACAATATAGCCCTGACACATGAAATTATAATATCCAAATTCTAAAAGAAAATGTCACATTTTACTGAACTTTTAGGAACCCCAAATTTTTGTTTTGAATTTGGTTGTCTCATTGTTTATTGCCTAGGAAAATATTAGCATCCCTATAAATCACCATATGATCAAGTAACAACAATGTTCACAAATTCAAGTTAATGCCACTTAAAGGGTTATGGCTGATGAGCAAAACTATTCGAGTGATTTGGAACATAAGAATGGTTGAAGAAAGTTGTGAAGGTATTTGATGGGTTAATCCCTAATAGCAACCACCAGTTCATTCAAAACTCTTGTAACTTTTTATAAAAACATATATTTTTCCTCATTTTGAAAAACCCCATTTTTTTTCTAATTTTTGCTTCATTTTTTTATTTAATGATCTTGAAAACTACTTATAAAGGGCTTTATACTAAAACAATTCCACATCAATTTTATTTTATTGCATTTTCAAATTTTTCTCAAATGAAGGTTAGAAAACATAAACAATATTTACAAATCCAATATTACCGATCAATATGTTATCATTTACAACGTTCAAAAATTAAAAGCCATTTTTTTTTTTAAGAAACAATAATCCACTTTCAAGAATTTAAAAAAAAATTATCTACAAAGTTAGAGATACTAAAAATCATCTATGATCAATAATTGTGCTTTTCATATCCATAACCTTATTTTATCTCTTGGACCTATTCACTATGAGGTGTTTAATCCTTTCATATGTTCAATTTTTTGAAATTCTTGCCAAACTCATATGAAAATGAAGTAAGCTAGAAGACAACTTAGGCTTCATAAAAATTTCATGAGCTTGGTCTTTCTTGCAAAAAGTTTAGGATTTTTTTTCACCAACATGAAACCCTCTTTATTCATCAAATAATGGGATGTCATGAAAGAACAAGTAAACAAATTCATGAATGGCACAATATTTCCATGATGAATTTGTGCAACAAAGATAATGCATATTCCTTGAAATGCAATGCATGTGCTGTTCAAGTTTGATGTGAATGACATTATTTATCCACATATATTCATCAAACAACCAAACATATTTACAAGAAATGAAGTGTATCTACCATGCAGTGTGATGGTAATTGTACCATTTTTGAATATATGCACATGAAATGAATGATGACATATTTATCTGAAATGCAGTATATGTACAACACAAAACATGTGAATGTGTATGCATGAAATGCAATGTGCATATAATGCAAGTTTATAATCATATCACTTGTGCATGTATAAGCATAAAACACAATGACACACTACATGGGTAATGAGATGTATGTATATAACTAATTAAATATACTTATAAGAAATGCATTGGTATACCATATGTATGACACGATATGTTTACATGAAATGCAATGTATGTATTACGCAAACCCAATGAAATTGACACTACCATTAAGACGTGATTAAGATGGAGTGCATGTACTATCTATTAAAATGTGCATGAGATAAAAGGCATTTACTATCTAGTTAAGATTTGCATAAGATGGAATGCATATATCACTATCTATTAATATGTGCATAAAATGAATGTTAGCTAATATCTTATTTTTTCCAACTCCAAAAACATGAAAATATACGTAAACAGGATCAAATGAAATGCAAGGAATGAAAAAACACTATCTTATTTTTTCCAACTCCAAAAACATGAGAATATACGCAAATAGGATCAAATGAAATGCAAGGAATGAAACAACATTGACTATCTTTTTTATTTTTTAAAATGGGTAAAATTCAAGAACACAAACATATTCTTTTTATTCCACACAAATGACTAGGATTCAAAGGTTTTTTTTTTTAATTTTTTATTTCATTTATTTATTGTTCAACAAAGAATTTGAGAAAAACTTTTTATTTTTCTATTTTTTATTTTTTTGAAAAATTTTGTGTTCTATTTTTTTATTATTATTTTTGAACTTTTTACCATATCATTTTTTTGCAGAGCCTACTAGTCTACTTGATCAATTCCAAAACATCATTTTTTATTTAAAATGTGGGTATACTAAAAATACAAAAACAACGCAATTCTAAATTCATTCAAAAGAAATTTTGAGGTTGAAACAAAAAGGGTAAAAAAATTTTTAATACTATTTCTTTTTCATGGCTACCAAAGAAATTAAGAAAAATTCCTTCTATTTTTTTTGAAAATTTTGTTTTATTTTTTGGTTTTTTCCTTTTCGTTGAAAAATATGAACAAAAACATTTTTTTTGAAAATGCAATTCTTAGACAAATACTAGATAAATCAAATAGTATGTTAAAAGAAAATTTTATTGGAATCATTTTTTCTTCTTCTTTTTTTCAAAATTTTAGTTTCCTTTGCGTTATTATGACCCCCAAAATATAGGTTGTATTAGAGTATTCTTCACGTGTCTTAATTTGGGTAATTCTACAGAAAAGGGTCGACATAGCTCTACTTAAGACTGGTTCTTTAAGGCTCACTGTATATTGGGTTAGGAATTTATGCATCTAAAGGTTCTCAGATTATTCCTCACATCATCATCGATTATGAACTAGTAAGGCACCTTGATCCTCACCCATTATAGGTTACAAATGGAAAGGGTTCAATCTGAATTTAAGTGTTTTACTAGCAAATACGTAGGTTATCACCTTACAAAAGCATAGCTACTTAACTTTCTTCTAATAGAGACAAGGCTCGGGTCTAGAGCTTATGCATATAAGTGCCTATGTAAAGTGTGTGGGGAAATATAACAATTAAAACAATGTAAATGAAGAAAAAAAATAAATCATAAAAGCAAAGTATAGATGTAATTAACATGCACTATTTTTCAAAAGAATAAAATTAAATATCAATTAAACCATTAAATCTAAAACATAGGATAACACATGATTAATTTTTCGCTTGACTTTTAAAAATATCCCTAATAGAGTCGCTAAGTTGTTGTAATAGTTTCATGAACTGCTAGACAAAATTTGTTTAAAAAGAATTGAGAAAAATAAGGGGAGTCACCATTAATTTTTTTGTTAGGTGTGATTGGATACCTAAAAAACTTATCTTTTTAATAAAACAATAAAATGGGTTTAAAGTTTATCAAAAAGACAATTTTCAATTTACGAAAACAAAGCTGGGTTCAGAAATACGATTATGTGTAATTAATGATTAACACCCTTACAGTGCCTATTTAAAAATAGTACCAATTAATCATACGTCATCTCTTCGTATTGGATAAAAATGGTTTTAATTTAAAATTTAATGAAAATTCCCTTCACTTTTTGAAAAAAAAATTAATTTTATTAAAATTCTTTATTTAGGATTATTATAAAAATCTTTAAATTAAAGAATTACCTTAAAATTCTCTAACATCTAGACAGAATTTTAAAGATAACTCTTTTTACCTTAAATTCATCATGACACTCTTTGAAAACAAAAATAATATTCTTTACAAATGATAATTGTTGGTGTCTCTCTAACATCTAAGTAAAGTACCAAAAATTATTTTGCTCGAAATGCTATTTTAGTTTTGTTTCAAAATCTAAATTTTTAAATAAGATTTTTCATAACAAATTTTACTTAGAAAAACAATGGTATTGCAATTAATAAAGAGTTGATGGTGATAGTCAAAAGACATAAACATGTAAAAATGAATGCAAACATCAATTTAAAGATAAATAAATGTGAATGGATTCTATGCTTGATGATTAAATGCAATTTTGGAATCAGGTCCTTAAATATAAAGAGGCCACCAAGACTCTCTAATCTCTAGATAGAGTTTAGGTGAGACTATTTATACCTAAGATCCAGTCTTTACTTTTATTCCTTGATGTAATATTATTATTATTATTATTATTATTTTAGTTAAGGAATCACATGAAAAACTTGATGAAATAAATTGTCCTAAATACACCATCCTTTAGGCCACATTCGGGAACATATTACTTTATATGAGATTTTTATATGAATCCTTAGAATTTTGGTTTGGCCTTAAGTGTGGACTTAGGTCAAGGTTTTTTTAAGGTCTGAATGATTTTTGGGTGATAATTTGGGGTTGCAAGTCAGATTTAGGGTTTGCGTAAATTTTAGGGTTTTGGTAGGTTTTTAGGATTTTTTACAAACCTCTTTAAAAATCTTTAACATCTAGGCAAATTTTTGAAACAAGGTCAATTTTCATAATTTTTCTAAAAATTAGATTTTTATTAATCTTTTGGAAAGGCATTTACAAACATGCAAATACCAAATATAAATGCATGAATATAACTTAAGATGACATATACATGATAATTTATGATGCTAATGTATCTAATGCATGTAACAAGTTATTAAACAAGCAAAAAGCAAACATAAAAAATGATAAAAGAAATTATTATTTATTATTTTTATTCATTTTGTGAAGAAAAATTTTCTTTAATTCCCAAACTCTAGGTGGAATTCGAGAAAATTAATCATTTGAAACCTAATTTGAACATTTCTAAAATCTTTTCCTTTTTTATTAGAAATATTATCTTATTTTTATTTTCCAAACAAAAATAATAACTATTCTATTAGCAAAAAATTTATATATAAAAATTATGATATTAACATTAGCATTCATAATTTTTAATTCCATAAAATATCATTTTATCAAAGGCATTTATGAAAAAGAATAATTAGTATATAAATAAGCACATGATAAAATAATTAAAGTAAAGAAATTGTACCTAACAAAGCTCTAATTGATAAATCCAAGGTCCACCGTCCATTAAGTGCAATAAACCAAGTTGCTAGGCTGGAAACAAATCTAGGCTTTGTTTATAGGTTGGCCTAACAAAGCTCCAGTCAATGAATCCAACGTCCACCATCCATTAAGCCTAATGAACCAATTTGTTGGGTTGGAAACAAATCTGGGCCTTGTTCAAATGTGGGCTTAGCAGGTCATGAATTGGTTGCAAGGTTGGGTTGAGTCAGTTAGTTTCTTTTTTTTTTTTTAATTTAACTATAAAACCTTAATTATTTTTTCTACCCTCATTTCATCTTTTACTCTTAAAAAACATTTCATTAATTCTTATAATAAAAGCTATTTACTTTTGTTTTGTTTTCTTCTTTTTTTTCATTTTTTTCTTCTTTCCTCTGCTTATTTTTTCTTTTTCTTCACAAAAAGGCTCTAGTTATCAATCAACAACACACCTCCTTACCATTGTCAGCTCTCTTTTTTCTTTTTCTTCCTTCCATTTTCATTTTCCTTCTACTCTTTTTTCTTTTCATCAAAATTGACCCCTTTCCCTTTTTTTTTCTCCTAGCCACTTACGATTTCCCTTTTTTTTTTCTCTGCTGACTGACTAAGTTCTTTACCTTGATCGTGGTTTACTTTTTTTTTTGTATGATTTTGTTGTGTATGTTTAGTGGTTTTTGTAGGGATGGCTTTCAATTCTTGAAAAGACATAATGGAATTTTTTTTGGGCTAAAACGGGGTTTTAATGGTGATTAATTATGGGAAGCTTCTAGGTTTTTGGTTTTTGGTTCTGGGTAGTGTTATTTTTTTTATTAGGGTAGGTATTGGGGCAATCTTGGACTCATGGATTTTGTTGGTGCTTTGGCCAAGGTGTGGGTTTTAGGTTTAGCAGTTTTTGCTAAGTGGTTTGCCTATGGTGGAAGGGTTGTTTTGGATAGGGCTAGTAATTTTTTAGATGAGTATTGCTCGTGCCTATTAGGCTGAATAAGGGTGGAAATGGGGCCTAAATGCTTGATAGGGCTTTGGTGGTAGCCAATAGTGAGGTTAGGAAGGCTGCTGATGCATTTTGGCTACTAGGAGTTAAGAGTTGTTTGTTTCCAATTTGGATTCTTGTTTGCGTTGAGGTGATAGGGTGGCGATGAGGAATAAAGGGGCAGTATGTGTGGTGGTGGTTTCAGCTTGTTTAGGTGTTTTTTGGCAATGGTGTATAGTGAGGAACATAGGTGATCCTAAAAGGCTATGGTGGTTACTAATTGAAAATGGTTGAAGGTGTTCCTCATTGAGAAATGGTGGTGGTCTCCTCAAGAAAGAATGGAGACTGTTCTAGTTTTTCAAAGAATGGCCATGGCTTTTTTTTATTTATGTGAGGTAAAAATTTTTTAGAAAATAAAAGCCCCTTTGTGCTCTTTGTGAATTCCCCTTATCCCTTCTTAAAATGCTAATTCTCCTTGTTTACTCATTAAACTTCCTTCTTATCAGAAATCCCAATAGAGATCCTTTTGAAAAGGTGATTGGAATTTTTGGAATGTAGTTACAGTGAGGCAGTAATGGCTTGCTATGATTGGGACAGTGGAACTGATGAAATTTGGGGTTTTAGGTGTGTTGATGGAGCTTGTCTGCTTAGTTCATGCTCGAAGATAGTTGGTAAAAAGATGGTGAAAACCAAAAAGCTAGAAAAGCAAGAGGGAAAAATAGGGTAAAAATTAGATAGTTGGTCGACCCTATCATTTTAATATTTAATTTTTTGATTTATTTTTACTTTTTTATGATTTTAATTAATTAAAGTAATCAAAGTAATCCTAAAAACAATGAATTTTGGCTAAAATATCAAATATTAGATTTTGGACTTTCATTGGGCTTTCAAGTCCAAATGACTTGAATTGGACCTTAAGTCAAATGAAATTGGGTTTAGCCTTAACAATTAAGTTTGGATTCACAATTAGACATTGGACCTTTTAATTGAGCCCTCATATCTTAATTCAAAATTGACCCAATAATAAAATTGAATTAGACTTAGGCATATGCAAAAAAAAAAAATCTAAAAATGATTAACCTGAAACAAAGTCAAATCAAGTTCAATTCAATTAAAACATTTTAATCAACCCAACTTTAAGCTTTTGAATCAAGTATAAAATCAAACACACTCAAATCAAGTTGAACAAAATTAGTTGTCTATAATTATATGTGTTGCATGCAATATAACTTGACTAACATGTTTAAAATTAATATATTTAACATGACACAACATGATTCGACATGATTAACTCGATTAGGCATGACTAAGATCACTCACATGACTATTAACCTATTTATAACTTATTGAAACCAAAAAATAATATTAATAAAATAAATTTAACATAAATAAAAAATCATAACTCCAATATTATTTACAACCAAATTCATAAATTATAAATATAAGAAAATAATAATGCCCACATTATAAAAAATTAAACTATAGATACTAGTTTTATCTTTATTATTAATAAAAATATGTTTCATGAAAAAGAAAAATACATTTACTCATCACTATGTCTATTTTCATTTAAAAATAAAGCATAATTTATAAATGAACCTAATTCTTAGTATAGTTGATTAGTCACTCAACGAGGTAAAATTATGTAAAATTTGAAGTTTTATTCTTTATCATAACGTATAGATCCGTGGACCTACTACTAAATATAGACTAAAAAAGTTGTCACCTTTTTTTTTTTTTAGGTGTGATTGACCACCTAATTGAATATGCCCCATTTAAAGAGAAATCCAAAGATTAACTTAGATGTCTTTAAATAGTAGATTCTAGTATACTAAACTAGATTTAAGTTTGGGAATGTGATTATGCATGAAGAAGGTTATAGCACCCTCACAATGCCCATCCAAAAGATAGTACCAGTTTGATTTCAAATTATCCAAGTCTTAATATACATTTATAATTTACCAATTAATTTTAATATTGAAAATTTTGCTTAATTAACTCCAATATATTGGTAATAATTTAAGAATATTTTCCAAGCTCCAGAGTATTCAAGGAGACTATTTGTCATGTTTTGAAGAGGTTTTATCATCGAATTAATTTAATTTTGCTTTTAGAAATAAATATCTATAAACTGGGTTTATAGTTAGAAATATCTTCAAATCTGTTGGTATGATTTTCTATTAAAAATTATCTTCCAATCTATTGATATGATTTTATGCAAAATGATAGGAAACGTTTTTTATTATTTTTTAAAAAAACTTGATTTTTTTAGCAAATTATTAGTCTTTCCGACATGTTGGTAAAACCTTATTTTGGAAAAACACTAGCCATCCAATCTATTGGTAAGGCTTTTTATTTTTATTTTTTTGAAATAAAAAAAATTATAAAGTTTTTCAATATGTTGGTAAAACTCTATTTTAAAAAAATGATAAAGGCTTTTATTTAAATATGTTTTTATAAAAATATATTTAAAGAATACTAGATAATCAAATAAATAAATAAAATAGTTAAATAAATAAAAATAAAAAAAATGCCTGAAGTCACTTTGCTTACTAGAATACATCTTCACAATTCTAGATTTTGCAAAGAATTCCAAAAAGAAACCTACTACTAGAAATCATATCTTTTTTCTGAATAATTTTTCTCTCTTTTTTTTCTCAAGAGTTTCCATATAATCTTCCCCCTTTTCTTTTCTCTCAAGAGTTTTTGTATAATCTTTTTGTCCCCTTTTTTTTTCCCTTTTATGTGTGGTTAATTGGAGTTTATATAGGGCCTTCTGCTAGGAATTTTAGAGATTTGCATTGAATGGAAAAAAAAGTGTAGATTTGATTATGCTCTAAATTGAATTTTTTTCTTGATTCTCTTTAAAACTAGTTTAATTTATTTCTAGAATTGTCCATGATTTTCCTTTATTTTTCAAAATCCCTTAAAATTTCTCAAATTAAATCTGACTTTGATTACTTGATTTAGTTTATTTTCAACCTTCATTTAATATTTGAAAAGATCATGTTTTAGTCATAATTGTCGATATAATCCTTTATTAGTGCTTAAATTACTCTACAAATTTTATAGACATGATTTATGATAAAAAATTTAAAACTAGATAAATAACTAAGACAAATAAGATATAAAAAAAAGAAATGTAAGAAATTGGACAATTGGGCTTGGATCAAAGTTGGGCCCAATTGGTTTGAGCCTCAGACCAAATAAGGTATCCCTATTTGCAAAATTTTTTTGAAATAAGAATGAGTAAGATATAGACACCCATTACTTTTGGGCCCAAATTATTCAACTTTTTTTTTCTTTTTTTTTAAAGGCTCTTAAAAAATAAGGCACACAACTTTTTAAAAAATTAAAGATGACACCTAAAGGCTTTGGCAATCACGCTTGGAGGTCTTATAGATCGCGTCCAAAGAACTTGAAGACTAAGACCGAAAGTCTAACAAATCATTCATTGAAAAATGCTCCTTTAAACAAAGGCTACACAACTTTAAGAAAAAAGGTACCTAAATGTTTTAAAAGATCATACCCAGAGCCCTTATAGATCATGATCAGAGGACACGGAGACTATGCCTGGAGGTAATAAAGATTATGCTCAAAGGTCTTACAAATCTCAACTCTACAATAAATTCAACTCGAAAGATTTACAATTCTTGCTTGGAAGATTTAGAGATTACGCTTGGAGGTCTTATAAATTTCAACTCTAAAATAGATTCGGCTTGAAAGATTTGCAAATCTTGCCTGAAGGACTTAGAGATTACTTTTGGAGGTCTTACAAATCTTGACTCTAAAATAGATTTAGTTTAGAAGACTTATGAATCTTGCTTGGATGGCTTAGAGATTACGCCCAAAGGTCTTACAAATCAAACTTTGAAAAAACTCCTTTAAAACAAATGTTTTACTACTTTTACAAAAAATAAATATCTAGAGGTTTTTAAGATTATGCCTGGAAGTCTTATAGATCTAGCCTGGAGGACTTTAAAAAAGTTTAATAGTTTTAAAGATATACCTAGAGGTTTTAGGAAGAATTATCCAAAGGTTTTCAAGTCTGATACTTAAAAGTTTTAACAAATATACCATGAGATAAATTTTGTTACATAAAAGTTTTTTTTCTTAATAAAAAATTTAAGTTAATGTCTCTTTCCCTTGAAAAATATGAATGCAACATATGAAATGGATGAGATGCATAGAATGAATGCAATGCATGAATTATATACCAAATGTCCTTAATTATGGTAATAGGATTCTTGAAACTTTTCTTCTTTCCATCTATCCATGACATATTCTCTGAATTAATTGACAAGTTCTTTCTCATACCAAAGCAAACATTCTTAACGTTCTCATTCTTGAAAACCATTCTTCTCATCTAGTGAGTTGTTTTAGTATCGATCCCTTGCATTCGGCATTTCTTACCCTAAAAAGGTTTTTTATAGCATTCACCTATCTTCCACCATGAGTATTAAGATCCAATACATTTTGAACATTTCTTAAAACTTTCCAAGAATAGCAATGGAAATTGCCCCACATAACTTTCTTTCACATATGATCAAATCTCTTAAAAATTAATGATTACTACCTAAAATGAGGATGATGAATCATAACTTTGGTCTTTCCAAAAAGATGCATTAGTTTGGCACATCAAGAAGGATCTTAATTACCAAAGGAATTTGGCCACTGAATGAGAACAAGAACATCTTTTCATCTGGGCTTACCATTGAAAATAGATTTTTAAAGTGCAATCTATTTTGGCACTCCTTTCAATTCTTGATATGCGGTATTTTAATAAACGTCAAGACTAACTATGTTAGGCTTAAAATTTCATGTTTAAAAAAAGGAATAAGACTTAAATTTTAGAGGGAATCTTCATAATGAGATCAATCTTTTTGGGCTTTTAAAGAAAAGTCTCATTGGTCTTACTTAAAAAGTCATGAATTACTTTTAGAGTTTCAATCTTGCTGTAAACTACCCTTTTGGATTTTTACCCTAAAGTTTCATTCTTTTCTTTTCCTTTTTTTTTTTTTTGATATTCCATCATGCATTTGAACATTAAAAATTAATCAAAAATAAAAAAGTGATGGTGATTTTGTAAAGAAAAATGCACTTTTTAAATGACGTAACATGGGTTGGGGATTTAGGGTTTTGAAAGAAAGGATAAATAAGCCCAAAAAAGGATTTCCAGGTGATCAAACCAAGGATCATTTCTTTTTCAGAGATATCTTTCATTTTTTCAAACCAATGATCATTTCATTTCCAGAAATATCATTCTTTCTTTTTTTTTTTTGTGCATGAGTTCAAAAATTTTAAAACACATCTTACTCCTTAACATAAGGCATTATTTTCTAACCTCCAGCATAAGATCACATGCCATAATGATGAGATCCTTTTCTTTTTGAACTTGGTGTCAAATTTGGAGTGTGGTCCTTGGTTAGGGTTCATTTAGAAAGAATAATTAATAGGCTCAAAAAAGGTGACAAATGGATATTTTCTTCTTTTGTGAAGGGAATTTGAAAGATGACTATTTTTCATTTCAAGTATGGATACCTATTGAAAAGTAATTTTCAAGAGACAACTTGTTTTATGATTGACTTTAGGTTCATTTGAATGCCCCACATGCATGATTTCATAATCAACTTTTTTTGCACTTTTTTTTTTGTAACTCATGCATTTTGATAACAAAGCCATCTGAATGTTCATTAATCAGAATGATCAAAAAGGTTATTTAGGACATAAAGTAAATTAGGCTTTTTCAATAAATTTGCCCTAAAGTGAGTACAAATGATCACTTGGTAAAGGATTTAAAAAGAAGATAAATATATAACAAGTCAGAATACTAAATAATTTGAGAAAATATGGCTCAAGGAATTTAGGTTGTGACATGTTTGAAATAACCTTAACATTTGTTAAATCACCACAATCTAAAAAACTTATAAGAGTGCCTTAAAAGATTTTGCAAATTAATCAACCATCATATTGCTCATAGCCTAAATGAAGATCAATAATATTTAAGGTTCATCATGGTCAAATGGGGTGAGGTTTTGAAACTTTCATCCTTAGAAGTTCTCAAGGTTTTTAATCTTCCAATTGAAGAGAATAAAATGTTCAAAAAAATGGCTCAAGATGCTCATTATTAATGGTAATAACCAAAATTTTATGATTTTTTTGCATGCATTTGTAGGAACCCAAACAATCAAAACTCATAAAAAACCAATGACTTCATGTTTAAGAAATCAATATGCAAAAAACAATCAACCTATAATAACTTTCCATTGCTTAAAAAGCTATTGGGTCAAGGTGCCACTATGGATGAGACTTTCAATCTTCTTTTTCAACTACTTGTATTTCTCAGTCAAGTGCCCAATTGCCCCTAGATGATAATCACATTTATCATTTGGATCATAACTCTTGGCTAATGGATTTGGGATTGCTTTCAAAGGTATTGGGGTGAGGTATTGGTACTTTACCAATATAGGTAAAAGATCAAAAATTGAAATTAAGATTTTCTCTAGAATGTTTCTTGACTTTCTTTAACTATTTAATGTCGAGCAACAAACTGGGGATAATGATTTATATGAGGAACTGATTATTGAGTTGATTAGTAAAAATAACGGTTTTGAAAAAGGTTATTTATGGTATAGAGTTAATGAGGATGGTATAGAGTAAAGCCTTCAACCTGTTTCCTTTCATGTATCACAGCTTGAATACCTTCTCTTTCCATTCTTAATACACCCATATCCTTTATGCCAGCTACATCATCCTTTTTAAGCTTTTCATTTTTTATGGCATTCTCTATTATCGCCCCTAATATGACCATGTCATTAAAATTCTTTGTTACATTTTTTATCATCCTTTTATAATATAGAGCTTTAATAGTGTTGACAAATAAGATTGTATTTTTTTTATTAAAGGAGGTTGAACCTAGGTAATAGTATCTTTTCGCCTTTAAGCATATTCTTTGAAGCTTTCAACATTTTTTTCTCCATGCTTTGTAAAGATAATCGATCTGGGGCTAACTCTACAATATACTTGTACTGAGTTATGAATGCTCTAGCCAATTTTTTACACGAAGTGATTCAAGTTCTATCCAACTAAGTATACCATCTAGCAGCAGACCCTATAAGATTATCGTGAAGTACATAAATCACTAGTTTGTCATCACGGGCATGGGTAGCCATCTTTCTATAGTATATAGTAACATGGGTCATTGGGCATTTAGTTCCATCATATTTTTCAAATTCTAGGACCTTGAACTTGGGTGGGACAACCAAGCAAAGTCTAATGCATCCATAGATCTATAGAAATTTATTTCTTCAATAGCTCAAAGCCTCTTTTTTATAAGATCCATCTTCTCTTGAGCACTTGAATCTTTTGTTACTTCAAATGAACTTTCTTTCAATCTTTATAACTCTTTAAGATTACCAGGGACTTAGGTTTGATCAAATTTATCTCCACTAGAAACAGTATATCCTAATGCTATCTTTGTGTGGCTACTGAAAGTATTCCAAGATTATAAGTATGCCCCATAAAATGGTGTCTGTTGTGATTATGCCCCTTAAGATGCTTGTATGGGGGCTTTTTCCACTTATTTAAATTTTTCAACATTTCTATTATTTGGGATAGATCTCCTCTCATTTTATCTTGAGTTTTCTCAAATTTCTCAATTCGACTATGTTGTTCTGACTCCATCAGTGGCAAGTAGATTACCTTGATGATTAGGTTCTTAAACCTTTACTACCATAATTAAGAATTAGGATAATATCTACTATAAATTTATGCAAAAAGAAAGAAAGAAAAAATTTATATATGAATGAATGGATACATGCATGCATTGAGTGTCATCACATAATAAAAGAGAAAAAGAATCTTTAATTAAAAATTAAAAATGGTTCTAACAAGAACATCTAAAAACATTCCTAAAAAAAAAATTGCATGGTTCTATCCTTCCACTTCAAGATCTTGGTACTGTCATGGATAAGTTCTTCAGCCATTACGATTAGGCAATGACTTCTTAATAATCTTGGGCTCTCTTTTATCCCCAAAACTCAACACACCAGCTCTGATTAAACCTTACACCTTATGTTTAAAAGTAAGGCAATTTTCTGTTGATGACTTGTATTCCCAAAATGATAATCACTTCAAGCTTCAATGTCAAACCATTTAGGATAAAGAGGTTTTAGTGGCTCTAAAGGAACTAGTATGACTAAATAATTTTTTAGGTATAATAGGAATAATTTAGTGTAAGTCATAGGGATTTGATCAATGAGGGCTCTCTCTTTCTTTTTACTCAATGACTTTTAGGTTAAATAGCTATTTGACTTAGAAGTGCAAGTCTTGGAGTAGAACTAGGTGTATATGCCTAAAGATTCATAACAAACTTGGCTGTTGGATGGATTGATAAGCATCAAGGTTTTCAACAGCATAATTCATAATCAGGAAGGTATACGAGTATTGGCCAATCTATGGAGGTTAAATAGGAACAAGTCTTATTTGGGATGCCAAAAAAGATTGTTTAGGAATAATCGGTTAGGGATTTAGGTATAAGCGAATATGCAGATTCAGCACAAGGTTAAAAAGGCTTATCTTTTTTGTTTCTTCTTTGATTTGGTTTTTTCTTAGGCCACTGGATGTATTGGCATGACTTAGATCGATATCGATATTGTGAGTGGCTTTTTTATCCTAACAAAATGGTTGTTTATTACACATGGATTATAGTTGCTCAGGATTCTTAAGAACAAGCCACTTTAGGATTTTCAATCCTTTCTACCAGTTTGGTAAGTTGTATTTTTATTTCTTGTAAGTCATGCCCAAATTCCTTTTAGTTGAGTTCCAAGGCCTGGATCCATGCTTCTAATTGATCACCCATATAATTTGAATTGCTATCATAGGTAAGCAAAAGATTTCTATTATGCAATGACATGATGAATGATAATGATCTATGAATTAGTGAGATGCATGAAATGAATGAAAATAGATAAACAAACAAATAATATATAAATAAAAAAATAATTGCAAACCTTAAGAAATAACAAATAAGAACACAGTTAACAGTCAATATAAAGAAAGAGAAAAAAAAAAAAAACAAGACAAGTTTGTGCATAACTAAAAAGGTATGTGACCTAATTTGGATTATTTCTATAAAAAGGAAGGACATGGCTTTACCTATGGGTTAAGTTTATTATAGCTCACTATATGTGGTTTGGTGTTGACTCTACAAGTTCCCAAATTGTTCTTCACATCATTGTCTATTACAAACTAGTGAGGCATCTCAATCCTCGCCAACTATAGGCTATAAGCGGAAAGAGTTCAATTTGAGTGGGAGTTTTTTGTTATCCCATGCGGAAACATGAAATCTCACAAAGGCGCAGGTACTTTACTCCCTTATAAGGGATAAAATTCAAGTATAGAGCTCATATTATGCATATGTAAATGAATGACAAATATATAAAATGAATAAATGAACAAATAAATAAAATACAAGCAAGAGAAAAAAATCTTAAATTTATCAGGTTAGGCTTGGATAATAAGAAATTATTTACTAACCTGACTCTCGATCTCCCTAGTGGAGTTATCAAACTGTTATAATGTATAGATCCATAGACCTATAGCTAGACATAGACTAAAGGAGTCTCTATCAATCTTTTTTTTAGGTGCAATTGGCCACTTAACTAAATCTATCCCATTTAAAGAGAAATTCCAAGATTAACTTAGGTGCTTTAAATAGTAAATTCTAGTATACTAAACTAGATTTAAGTTCGACAGTGCAGTTATGCATGAGAAATGTATATAGCTCCTTCACAGTGCCTATCCAAAAAATGATACCAGTTTAATTTCAGATTATCCAAGCCTTAAAATATATTTATAATTTACTAACTAATTTTAATATTACAAATTTTTCTTAAATTACTCCAATATATTGGTAATAATTTAAGAATATTTTTCACCTTCGGAGTATTCAAGGAAACTATTTGTGATGCTTTGAAAAAGCTCCATAATTGGATTAATTTAAATTTGCTTCCAAAAATAAATACCTAGAATCCGGGTTTATAGTTAGAAATATCCTCCAATCTATTGGTAAGACTTTTTGTTGAAAATTATTCTCAAATTTGTTGGTAGGATTTTATGCAAAAAGAAAAGAAATATTAATTTATTATTTTGTTTAAAACTTGGTTTCTTAAAAAAATTATAAGGCTTTCCAATATATTGGTAAAACCTTATTTTGAAAAAACACTGGCCCTCTAATATGTTGTTAAGCTTCTTTTTTTTTTGAAATAAAAAAAAGGTTATAAGATTTTCCAATATATTGGTAAAACCCTATTTTTAAAAAAATGATTGCCTTTCAATCTGTTGGTAAGGCTTTTTATTTAAATATGTTTTTATAAAAATATATTTAAAGAATAATAGATAATCAAATAAATAAATAAAATAGTTAAATAAATAAAAATAAAAATAAAAAGAATACATGAAGTTGGCTCGGCTCACTAGAATAAATCCTCACAATTCTAGATTCTACAAAAAATTCCAAAAGGAAACCTACTACCAAAATCATATATTTTTTCTAAATGATTTTCCTCTCTTTTTTTCTTAAAAGTTTATGTATAATCATTTTCCCCCATTTTTCTTTTCTTTCAAGAGTTTCTATATAATCTTTTTCTCCCCCCATCTTTTTTGTTCCGTTTTATGTGTGGTTGACTGGTGTCTATATAGGGCCTTTTGCTAGAAATTTTAGAGATTTGCATTGAATGGAAAAGAATGTAGATTTGATTATGCTCTAAATTGATTTTTTTTCTTAATTCTCTTTAAAATTTGTTTAATTAATTTTTGGAATTGTCTCGATTTTTTATTTTTAAAATCCCTCAAAATTTTCCAAATTAAATCCAACTTTGATTCCCTATTTTGGTTTCTTTTCAACCTTTCTTTAATATTTGAAGAAATCAAGTTTTAGTTTTAATTGCCAATATCATCCTTGATTAGTGCTTAAATTACTCCACAAATTTTATTGACATGATTTATGATAAAAAATTTAAAACTAGATAAATATAACTCTAAAAGATAAATAATTAAGACAAATAAGATATAAAAAAGAAATGTAAGAACTTGGACAATTGGGCTTGGATTAGAGCTAGGTCTAATGCCTTAAATGCCGGACTAAATAGGGTATCTATATTCTCAACACCTACATTCTTTATAACAAAAAATAAATAATAATATTATAAATTAATTAAAGATAAACAAAGAGTTAAAATATAGTAAAATTATGACACAACTTATAAATTCATCTATATACAAGTAAAATCTTATATTTTATTATAAGAAAATCAAATCATAAGTTTGTACATAATTATATTTGTTTGTAATACCAACAAATCCAAAATAACCTAAAATCATACTAACATTGTGATTTATATTGTAGTTATATTAATAATATAAAAAAATAATTTCATATTAAATGTGTATCATAATTAAATATTTTAAATAATTTTTATATGATTATATTAAATATGTATTTATGTATCATAATTAAAAGTTTAAAATAGTCTTTATATGTTTATATTAAATAGGTGTTGGCTTAATGACAAAAAGGAGGCCCTAGAATATTGAAGTTCTAGGTTCAAGTCCAACGATATGTAGGTTTGATTATTTAGTTATATTTTAGTTTGTTAATTGATTATTCAGTGATTGTAACTTGGTTATGATATAATAGTTGATTATTCAGTTGATTATATAAATGTAATACTTGATTATGATTGTAACTTCAAAAAATTAAAATAAATATAAAAATGGATAAAAATGGTAAATGTGTGTAACATGTTAAGTGTGTTTCATCATGTGTCTTATATGTGCTAAACATCTACTTATGTGAAATGATTTAATTAAATGTGTTTCTCATATCTTACATGTACTAAATGTGTCAAAAATGTGTAAGACAGTATTAGTGCCACTTCAAATTAATGTTAACATAATTAAATAAGGAATGCATTTCTCCAAAATTCATATGCAATTTTACATATGTGGATATAGATAAGTTGAGTGCTGATTCATGCTAAATTATTATCTTTTGTGTGTATGATTTATTGTTCCTTTTGATTATGCTTGTTTTGATGATTATTAATTGAAGTTTAGCCTAACAGCGGTATCAGAGCTTAGTTTAAAGTAGATGCATTTTTTATACACTAATAGTGACATTAAAACTTATTCCAAGACAAATGTAGATGAGATTTCATATAAGAGGTATCAAAGTAAGATTGGATTTAGATGTGATAGTTCAATGTAATTACCATGAAGATGAAGACAAACCAAGAAAATATTATTACAAGATCTCTATCGCAAGTGGAACCAAATATATCTTTCTTGAAGATAGGTGATTTGATAGAATTTGAATCAAATTAGAGATTGTTTGAAATATTGGCTCAAACCTAAAAGATTTTGTAACATATTTTTGAGATATTTTTAGATTCAAAGTTACTACTTAGTTATTAAGTTTATGTGATGAATAAGTGAGAGAGTTTATAAGAAAAAGGAGTCTCAATTGGCTAAAGTATGAGAAAAAAATATAAGGAGAGTTGTCGAATTTTACATGTTTGAAAGTGTAGATATTTTATAAGATTCCATGAGTGTGAATGTTTGATTTGAGATTGTTAAAGATTGAATGAAAGTGCTTGTATATGTGTTTGAACTATGATTATTTGATACTTGGGTTAAGATTATTGTGTTTGTGAGTGGGATTGATTATACATGATATGATATTGTATTGTGAGTTAATTGTTTTAATAAAGTGTTGATATATTGATGTAATTGCAATTCTAAAACACTAGTAGATTTTTTTTATCTAATTTAGTGACATAGGTAAGTTGAACACCAATGCATGTTAAATTATTGTATTTTATATGTATGATTTATCATTTGAACTTGTTTCTACCTTCTTTGATGATTATTAATTGAAGTTCGGCTTAACAAATGACATAGTAACTTACCACTTACGAGGTGTAATGACTTTTTTTATTATTATTATTTATAGTTAAGAGGATGAAAAAATTCATAGTTTGAATTTTCTTTTTATATACATATATACAAGAAATTATAAAATGCATTATCAATGGAATTTTTTAATTCTATGAATGAAATTAATAAGGTGGTATATGTCTCTTAAAGTATATTTAAAAAATTTTAAAATTAATTATATATACAATATGATCACATGTAATTGGGACAATTTTAAGACAATATTTTTATAATGATTTAAAAAAATTAATTTTTTTTCAAAATGTTCTGCACAAAAATTGAACTTAAATTTATAAAAATTTGAATCTCTTTACTAACTAAACTAATTCATATGAGTATGAATCTTGCTTTGTGCTTAACCTCTTCATAAGTTTAAAAACAAAACTTAATTGCTTTTTCTAAAAATTGAAATATAATTTTGCTTTAATTGACACATACAAAAGTTGGCCAAAACAAATTTGACATAAATAAACTGGATAAAAGATTTTTGGCAGAAAACGGGTTGAATAATCTCATTAAAAAAATTGATAGGGAATTATTGAAGGTGTTTTTGGTAGACAACGCCTTCAATAATCCCATCATAAAAAAATGTATGTGATTATTGAAGGCGTTTTCTATAAGAAACGCCTTTAATAATTTCACCAAAAAATTTCACAGGCTTATTGAAGGCGTTTTTGGCCAAAAATGCCTCAAATAAATATCATATAAAAAATTTAGGATCGTACAGATGTAAACCATAAGGTGATAGCTTTGATCCCTCCTTTTAGCCTTTTTTTTTGTTTTTGCAGAGATTATTTGTAATTGATTATTGTAGGCATTTTTTGGGCAAAAGGTTCCTTCGTCAATTGCTTTACAAAAATTTGGAGAGGATATTGAAGGTATTTTTGGCAGAGAAATGCTCATAATAATCCATAGGAAAATATATGGAACCAATTCTTGAAGGCGTTTTTGGCCAAATTTGCCTTTAATAATCCAATCAATAAATTTTTAGTTTGCATTATTAAAGGCGATTTTTGTCAAAAATGCCTTCAATAATCCATAAACAATAGTTGAAATGGATTCTTAAAGGCATTTTTGGTTCAAAATGCCTTTAATATTCCATGCGATAATTTTGGATGGTCAGATTATTGAAGGTGATTTTTTTCAAAAATGCCTTCAATAACATTTTGTTAGGGATTATTCAAGGCATTTTTGGTAGAAAAATGCCCTTAATAATCCATACAAAAAATATGGAATGGATTATTGAAGGCATTTTAGGCTAAAAGTGCCTTCAATAATCCATTCAATTAATTTTTAGTTGGTATTATTGAAGGTGATTTTTTTTAAAAATGCCTTCAATAATCCATACAAAAAAGTTGGAATGGATTCTTAAAGGTGTTTTTTTGCCAAAAATACCTTTAATATTCCACACAATATATTTTTAGGTGGGATTATTGAAGGCGGTTTTTGTTAAAAATGCCTTCAATAACATTTTGTTAAGGATGATTTAAGGCATTTTCTTGCTAAAAACATCTTCATTAATCCCATCAAAAAAATATTTTTGATATTGTATATGTCAAGTCAGTTGTAGGTTTATGCCCAGAAAACATTTAAAGTCAGTTGTATATTTATGCCCAGAAAACATTTGGTTTATATATGTGATACTACAAATTACATTTTAAAATTTACATAATGAACATTCTTATATTTCAATAAATTGAGCACACATCCGAATTTAAAACTGATAATGTTGCCATATTAATATAATTTTCTAAAATAATTGTACTCAATAATATATTAAGTACACATAGTGTATTCATATTAAGTATACCGATAATATTAAAGCAATACCCTAATCTACAAACTTAAATTTTCTATTCAACATGGCATGTTAAAAACATTACAATAATTTGTTCCTCATATATTTACATTCAACCAACAATGTCTAACCTCAAGGTTTATCAACATTGATAAATGATAATATATACTCACACCATTTTTTACGGACTTCATCTAGTTCTTCTACCGTGAAGCTTTCTTTACCCTTCCACTAAAAAAAAATATTAGAAATAAATGTTAATAAATGAAAATATAATTTAGCTTTTTATTTTTTTGAAGATATAACGAGCTTATGAAATTTATACTAACCTTGAATGGTGTGGTCATAAAATCATATAAAACTATCTCTCGCATAAAACGAAGGATATAATATCCATATTCAGTATTATCGGGGTGACAAAGTACCTAAAAATTAAATTGAGTGGGTTTAGGAAACATTTATCTACACAAACTTAGCATAAAAGAATAAAAGAATATTTATCGATAATGACACCCATTTCGGTTTCTTTGTCTCCTTATCGAATGTAGATATTACTTTAAATTAAAAAGAAAAAAAGTACTTAATACATAAATAAAATTACTTATGAAAAAGTAGAAGATATATAATATAATAAAGTGTAATACCTCTTTATAAAAGTTTGAATATTAGGGTTAGGCATCACTGTTGGATTAATTGAATTAAGTAAGTATGGCGTTAAGGATTTGGTGTCAATCACAATAAGCACCCAATGATGACTGCAAATAATAACAATGATATACTCAGATTACGTATCAGATCAAATTTGGGTATGGTTGGAAAAATTAAGGTTGGAATATAACTTATTGCACATTATATACAAGCAAATAATAATCAGCCGATCTTTTCATGCATTTAATCACATGATTAGCATGATAAACGACTGTGCCACTCTACCTACTAATGAAGTTGGGGTCAACAAATCTAAATCTATTGGTTAACTATCTCCCCTTGAGCTCTCAATATAGGAAGTTGCATGATAATAATCAACAATGCTAGTTAGTATTACACTATAATATAGATTAATACATATTGAATGTGCATATTTATATTTATAAGCTAACCTCATATAAGCAAAAATATCAACAGTTGATAATTCATCCACTTCATAAAATTCTTTAACCTTCTCAACACCAATGAAACAAAATGATGATTTATCAAATAGCCCTTCCTCAGACTCAATGGTTATGAAGTTTCCTCCAGATAAATGCTCTAGCGAACAATTAGATAACTCATCCATGATAGCTTGAGCAAGGGTCATACTTTGAGTCCCAACATCTGCTACAATATTTAATGAAATATAAGTATTAAAACTAAATCAATAAATATAATAAACAAATTAATATTAAACTTATAAACAAAATCATACTTCATGGGTGGTAGTGGAGGATGGGTTCGCTGCCTGACTTACAACGAAAGCTTGTCCTACGTGGATGATGTTATCAGACTGGCCTACTGGCATGCTATGCTGTATTATTGCTAATATGGCCTCCAAAGCAATGAGTATTTGCTATTGCTCATTAAGGCATTGCTTTTGGTCATTAATTCATTGTTGTTGGTGCTCAATGGTTGCTTGATATTGTGTATTTCTCATTCGCAAGGTTTTGGTTGAGTACTAAAAACTTTGATGGCAAGACAGATTTACCAACCCCACAACCTGACTAGGCCTTTCTTTAGTGCTTAATGCTAAAGATGATGGATCCTCGCCATACTGGGTTGCTAGTTTACCAGATTTAACTTTGGTGGCATAATCATACTGAAAGACAATAATAAGGTGGGCTGTAACAACAAATCTATACAAGCTAGTATACAATCATGCATACAACTACAATGCCAATCATTCATGATATTAAAAAAGTAGTTATACATATAATCTTTTTTGCCATTTCTTCTGTTGCTTCATCTGTAAATGATCCATCTTTTTGTAAATGTCCTTATTTCCAAATATCCCATCTGGAAACTTCGGTGCCAGAGCTCACTGATTCCTATTAAATTACTGTAATATAAGAATCAGAATGTATGAAATGATTGTTCATAAATATTCATTAATGAGTATAATACAAGTGTGCAAATACATACAAGCTGATACTTCACATTTGTATATCCTGTTCTTGTTGTCCCTGGTGATATTGTTGTTTGGCCTGAATGTTCCATTGGTTTTCATTGATTTTCTACAAAAGAAAAAAATTACGTCAATCACATATAAAGATCAAAGGATATATTGTATAAAGACGTATAAACAATTTTTTTAGTAATGGGTTTACGTACTAAGAAATCTTCTGAAAATTGATATCAAACGAAATTTGTCCAATCTTTAATAGTTATTACATTTGCATATGATATAGGTGGAACAGCCAATACATCACCTTGATTAGCTAGTGATAAAATATATTGGGTTGTCAATATGCTTTTAAAGTCTCTGAATGCTTTCCTAGTAGATTGTAACACAATCCTTTTATAGTTAATTGGGATCTCGAACCGTTTCTAAGTAATTTAACACAATTAGTATGAACACATTAAATTTCAATGTAATGATCATTTAACAAATTTTATGAAATAGTTGAATAAATATACCACAACCGACTGCCATATATCATCATTTAGATCATCAAGAACTCATCGCCAATTAGTGTACATAATTGAAATCCCATTACGGACGATAGTTCCAATATGAGTAGCTAACTTGACAGCTCCTTCAGACATAGGTTACCCACTTTGATTGAAGTCAACGTGAATTTTTATGTCACTCACTTTAATTTGTTTATTTCCCTTTCTTTTTTGGCCTATAGGTGCATGTTCAATACAAAGATAATGATGTTGTTCAGAGTCCATAATACCTACAATTTTGATCATACTTATACAAATTACACAAAATGACCATATAAATTTAACATTGTACATAATTAAATACAACCAATACCATACTACCTATAAAAACACCATTCAACAAATCAATCAATAATGTGGTCAGACACACCCTTCAGCAAACCATTCAAAAACACTATTTAGCAAACTATTCAGTATATGATTTAGCATATGATTCAGCATACCATTCAGCATACCAATAACATACAATATCATTTAGCAAACCAATCAGCAATGTGCTCAGACATACCCATCAACAAACCATTCAAAAACACCATTCAGCATACGATTCAGCATACAATTCAGAATATGATTCAGCATACCAATATCATACGATACCATTCAGCAAAATAATATCACACAATAAGGTTCAGCAAACCATAATATTTAAAGAAAAGTACATAAAAACATCATACATGCAATGAAAGGTGCTTGGATGACTATGCTTATGGTGAAATTAATAAAAATATATATATGCATATGTAAATAGTAAGGAACTAAAAAAAATAACTTTATTGAATAATATAAATAATACAGTAAACAAAAAAAAAGACATACCGGTAAATAAAGAGGTGCATGCTGTTGATTTGTTAAAGGTCGATGGTGACAATAGGGATAAAGAAACCAAAAGTCTAATAGAAATGTGTTTATGAGTTTGGTTTGGTTGATTAATACAGCTTTTAATCATTTTCTCTACTAATAGTTTGTGATTTCGATGTTCAAGACAAATGAATGAATATAAAAATCATTATTAAAGGCATTTTCCTGAAAAAAATGCCTTCAATAATCCCCTTAAAATTTTAGTTGGAGATTATTGAAGGCATTTTCTACTAAAAAATACCTTTAGTAATCCAAAAAATAATTTTCATAGGAAATTATTAAAGACGTTTTTCTTTAAAAAATGCCTTTGGTAATTCTGAACAAAAATTATTGAAGGCGATTTTAGCAAAAAATGCCTTCACTAATATTCTCGTGATAGGAATAGAGAAAATTATTGAAGGCGTATTATGTAGAAAACACTTTCAATAAATTCCTTGAAAAAATTATAACAAATTACTGAAGGCATTTTTCTAAAAAAAATGCCTTCGAAAATCCCCTTAACATTATTGAAGGCGTTTTATACTAAAAGATGCCTTTAATAATCCTAAATATTTTTAAAAGAAAATTATTGAAGCCATTTATTCTCAAAAGACGTCTTCAATAATTATGTAAAAAAAATTAAAACGAATTAGTGAAAGCATTTTTCTAGAATAAATGCTTTCACTAACTATGTTAAAATTTGAGTAGTGGAATATCGAAGGTGTTTTTCATTAGAAGATGCCTTTAATAATCCCAAATATTTTTAAAAGAAAATTATTGAAGGTGTTTGTTCTCAAAAAATGCCTTCAATAATATTAAGCACAAAATTTAAAAGAAATTATTGAAGGTATTTTTCTGGAATAAACACCTTCACTAACTATCTTAAAATTTGAATGCTGGTGTATTGAAGGCATTTTACACTAGAAGACGCCTTTAATAATCCCAAATATTTTTAAAAGAAATTATTGAAGGTGTTTGTTCTCAAAAAATACCTTCAATAATATTAAGCACAAAATTTAAAAGGAATTATTGAAGGTATTTTTCTGGAATAAACGCCTTCACTAGCCATCTTAAAATTTGAATGCTGGTATATTAAAGGCATTTTACACTAGAAGACGCCTTTAATAATCCTAAACATTTTTAAAAGAAAATTATTTGAGGTGTTTGTTCTCAAAAAATGCCTTCAATAATTATGTACATAAATTAGATGGAATCAATGAAGGCGTTTTTCTAGAATAAATGCCTTCATTAACCATATTAAAATTTGAGTAGTGAAATATTAAAGGCATTTTTCACTGGAAAACGCCTTTAATAATCTCAAATATTTTTTAAAAAAATTATTGAAGGCATTTATTCTCAAAAAATGCCTTCAATAATTATGTACATAATTTAAAAAGAATTATTTAAGGTATTTTTTTAGAATAAATGCCTTCACTAACCGACTTAAAATTTGAGTGCTCGTATATTGAAGGCATTTTACATTAGAAGATGCCTTTAATAATCCTAAAATTTTTAAAATGAAATGATTGAAGGCGTTTTCATTCACTAACCGTCTAAAATTTGAGTAGTAGAATATTAAAGGTATTTTGCATTAGAAGATGCCTTCAATAAATTCCTTCAAAAATAAAATGAATAGTCAAGGCATTTTTCTTGAATAAACACCTTCAATAACCCCTTAAAATTTTATTTGTGTAATATTAAAGGTGTTTTGTATAGAAGATGCTTTTAATAATCTTAAACAATTTTTAAAAGAAAATT